>NC_132894.1:3494643-3757143 GCF_030463535.1 Salminus brasiliensis | reverse complement strand
GACACCCGCCGGTGATCAGGAGATGTGTCAGAGCGTGATAAGGGGGCCAAAGACGTAGACATCACAGTAGAATATGAGACTCTGGGGAATCCAAGTGGCACCCCATTAGACCTGTAGTCTAATGCGCGGCCACTATGGCCCCGGCGGGCTTCGCCATCAGCAGCCAGAGTCAGAGAGGGCACAGCTGGCTCTCTCCAGGTGGACAGATGGCGCTCTCTCCCCTCATCACTCTTAAGCAATGTTGGCCAGCTCAGGGATCTGTTAGCTGGTGGGGTGGAGCTGGGGACCCAGCGCTTTTCTTCTAGTGTGTCCGTGCCACACTGGCGACAGTTGGAAAAGAGGTGGTGGCTGGTTTTACATGTATCCTTGAAGTCCTTGGCCATCTAGTGTTGGCAGCATTGCTAGTGCTGGGGGGAGCTAGGTATGGGTGGGTTCATTGGCAGAACCAAAATGGGAGAAAATAGAGTGGGGAAAAATTGACAAACAAATGAATAAATAAAAAACAAATAAAAAATTCATAAATAAAATTTAGAACTTAAAAAAAGGACAATTCAGGATCTTTAAATATTTTTTAATTTTAATTAATTTTTGTAATGATTTGTTTGCTGATTTTCAACTGTAGAATTATTGAATCAATCTGTACCCAAATGTCATAAACACACAAACTCCCTACATTCAGCCCTGACGGTGAACTGATACTGAGGGCTTTTGCAGGTGTTTTTATGGGAGTGTGGAGATCCATGAGCCTGATTATGATGCTCCACACATATTCATTAATATCAACACTGTATGAATGTAAACACACTGCATCACACTGTCTCCTAAAGTGGCGTGCATTCTAATTTAGCATGTACATATGCATTTACATACTACGACTATGACTAGGCCAACACTTCATAAATTACTAATTACTCTCACTAATGGCCACAGTCACAGTGCTTCTGGAAAGATGGTGGCAATTTTTAAAAGTACTTATTTCAATACAAATGTTATAAACATGGAGCCGAATCAAAACAAAAAGATATTTATTATAGATTAATAACACAGACATTTTGGCTCAGTTCTTAGGCCTCCAGAAGGAATACAAAAGTAGATATTAAAAATAGATATGCAAGGATTAATTCCCAGTCTGGTAATAAAACACTGAATATATTAAATCTTACATCAGTTTGCATAAGTAACTGGGTTTTTCTATATCAATATGTAGTTATGAGAGTCAGACTCTGGCTTAACATACTCTGGTATAAAATCATAAGAACCACATGCTTTTATTCCATTAAATCCATTGAATCCAAGCACCACAAAAATTCCTCCTTATTAACATAAATATTACAGTGCAATGTGAGCTTGTTTACCATGTTTTTATGTTTTTTAAATGAGGTTTTTCATGATAAATATGTTATTGATATTATGATATTATGATTGTGTGTAGAAGTCACAGAAATCATTGTATCCTATTTTATCCAAATCTCCCTCTTGGTGGTGCAATAGAGCACCAGCAGATAAAACGAGCCATAGGGAGAGCAAGCCAGACTAAAATACCGGTCGAAAATATGCATACATACATACATACATACACCCACTTGGATTAATACTTCAGTGATGCTGTGAAGTTCCAAACTGTGTTTAACAGGCGGAGGCCAATGCCTCTCTCAACGTCCTGCTAGTGATCATGATGGACTACAGCAAAAAGAACCCCCTGCTCCAAATTCAACACTTCCAAACTTTGCAAAGTTTGCAGCTGACCACATGGACCAAGAAAAGTCCTTCTGGAGGAACATTTTGGCCACAGTGACCAGAGGGATGTTTGAAAGAGTAAAGGTGAGGCATTCAACCTCTAGAACATTGTAGCAACTGTTAAGCATGGTGGTGGTAGCATCACTGCACTGTTTCAAACTTTCAGTATCATCAAGATTGACTAACTTTAGACCGATATATCATCTGGGAACGGTCTCTATATAAGCTCTAGAATATGCACTATAGGGCCAAAAGTATTGGGACGCCTGCCGATTCATTGTTTCTTCTGAAATGAAGGGTATTAAAAAGAGTTGATCCTACTTTTGTTGGAGTAACTGTCTCTACTGTCCAGGGAAGAAGTCTTTCTACTAGATTTTGGATGAGGAGCATTGCTGTGAGAATTTGATTGCATTCAGTGACAAGAGCGTTAGTGAGGTCAGTCGTGTTGGATGATGATGATCACCACCCCACTACACCTCATTTCCAAACTCATTCCAAAGTATTGGATGGAGCACCACCATGCATTATTTCAGGGAACACAGCTCAATGCTAGGGGGGTTGTTTATACCCCTCTAGCCCACGCTTGGCATTAGGCAGCATGGTGCCGAAAGGTTCATGTTCGGGCCTAGACAAGCTGTGTGAGTTCACTTGCATATATCTATTAATTAATTTTATGATCCATGTTGTTGTTGTTGTTGTTTTTGTTCAGTGTTCAAAAAGAAACCAGAGAAATGCCCAGCGATGGTATCTACCACAGTATCGGTAACACATCACCATCACCTTAACCCAGAGATGTGCTAGGCGGTGCTAGCAGAGTGCTTTAGCCATTAGCAGGGTCAGACAGTCATGCTGCTTCCTTCTTGGATGACTCTAGGAGCGCCAGCCTTTTCGTCTGAAGGTTATTTGGCAGCATCAGAAGGGGGGAAGCGGGGGGTGGGGGGTGGGGGCGTGCCCTGTATTTGGCCGGTCTGGCGCTGGAGGGGGTTTGTGTGTTGATGGATGGCGAGGCTGCAACAGTCCCTCAGCAATTAACTCTTCTCCTGCAGAAGAGAGCTGTCAGGCTGATGGAATCCCCCCAGCCCCCCCGCAGCCGCCGTCCAACTGTTTGCTTTGCTTTTGACCTGCTCTATCTCTCTCTCTCTCTATCTCTCACTCTCTCTCTCTCTCTCTCTCTCTCTCTCAGTACAACTCCAACACTGCCACGCCCTCGCTCGCTCCGACTGCTGGATGCTCTCAGGGAAATAACACTGATTTTCACCTTTTTAATATGGCATTACTGCACCTTTGGGAAGCGCGGCACGAATAGCAGAAATTGCTGCCGTCGACTTCTGTGCGGTTATGAAACGAGGGGAGTGAGCTATTTGTGCCCACAGAGTCTGATGGCTTCATACCAAAGCATGGCTGACGCACGTTCAGTGCGAAACCACACAGAGAAATTGTATCAAGTGAAGAAAACAACGTGCAATTAAGCTTCGGCTATTACTGCTGCCATAGAATTGCTTCACAATGCTGCACAATTTGCAACTGATTTGTTTTATGTTATATAATTAGAAGCAATTACACAGGCAGACAAACGCTTGGACACCCCCGGTCAACGTTCCAGTCTCTCTGAATGTTAACGTTAACATTCCAGTCACGTAGAAAGTTAAAGATGAAACCTTCTCCTCAATGGTTTAAGTAAAATTTGTGTATTTCTATTGTTTTGTTTTCATGTCAGATTCCGATGCTTTACCTGTTATTGTCTGCCGATACCATTTGATTCCCTCTCTTAACCTTTACCCTGCGTTTACACCAGCAGGCCAAAAGCTGCCTAAAGTTTGACTCTTGTTATTGCATGTGGGAGTGAACAAGGCCCAGCTTCCGACAAGAAAATGTAATAGTCATAGTGAACACTATACTATGTATCACTGTTAAAAAATGTGAATAGAAGACTTCCTTCACTTCCTTCACTTCAGAACAGGCTATTATGACGTAGCAGCCGAGTGAATGCAGCCCAGGCTTTGGAACGCAGTTATTATCTTAACTCCATTTGTCGCTTCACGCTCTGTCACAATGTTGCTTGCTGCTTGTTGCTAAATCGCAGCTACAAATCATGTCTTCCTATAGGAAATGGTCTGGACTGGCCGCTTGTCACTGTCGACTGCTAGTGTGAATGTACGATTAGACCCCTAGGCCAATTTGTACGTGATTTATTTGTTTTTTTGATAGTTTTACGTAAATTTATTTGAGGAAAAATTTCAAAGAATTGATAAGAGACAGTCAGACATGCCATGTTATTTTCAGGAGATAGTCGTCTAGTCTACTTAAAGATGTCTAAATTTCAATTATAATTAAGTGTCATGGCAGGTTAGACCAGACACAGAGGGACGAACACTCGCAGAGATGGACTCAATGCAAGTAATTTATTAACACAACTCAAGAAAATACGGAATCTCCCTGGGGGAGGGCATGTTACCGAGGGGCTGACATTAAATACAAGTGGCTCTCTTTCTGTCTGTAAGTTACTCTGATGAAGCCTAGAATACCGGCATGTAGACCTGAACCATGCATTTACGTGAGAGTTTAGGGTAACGAACTGGATTATACTTTTTTCTTCCTTCCGATATTTGATCCAGTGAATTTAGCCAGTTTCGGACCTCATCAGATGTTGCAAGTCCAGATGATGCAAATTCCAAAGCTTTATAAATCCTCAAACCTTGTCCCAACAATCAGCAGCCATGAGCTCGTCCAAGCAGCTGCCTAACGTTATTTAAAATGGACATTTCCTTAGTTCGTAAAGCAATAAAGAAATGGCAGCTAACAAGGTGGAGGTCAAGTTTAGGTCTGCAAGACCAAGAAGACAATTCTCTTTGATTGCAGAAGACCTTCAGGAAGATTTATCAGGCTCTAGAGTGCTGTTCTACCGTGCAACTAGACATTTTATTTTTTTATTTTATTTTACTATTGTGTATTATTATACAATTTATTATTATTCTCCTTTTTATTCTTATTTTTCTGCCAGATTTGTGCTGCATATCTGGTCCTACGGTATTTGAGCTATGGACACCATTCCAAACGTACCAACAAATGGGAATGTGTTGTTTGCCATTCAAGGTACTTGAAAAGTCAACAGCCAAACTAGAGAGAAAACAACCAAGCCCACTGTAGTTGCAAATTTCAAGGTCAATTAAGAGGGAAAGCAAGCAAACCTGGATGCGCCAGTCTACTAAATGAGCCTAAAAACCAGTGGAAACACTCCTTAGACCGTTCACTCGACTCTAACAAGGCGGAGATCAAGTTTAGGTCTGCAAGACTGCAGAAGACCTTCAGGAAGATTTATCAGGCTCTAGAGTGCTGTTCTACTGTGCAACTGCACAAATATGACCTTCATGGAAGAGTCAACAGAAGCAGCTCCTTTCTGAGCCTGAGGGAGCATTATCGGCCTTGCTCTCTCTCCGGGTGGGTTAACGGCTCATGCCATGCTGGCCCACACTGGTGTCTGCTAGCTGATGTGTCCTCCGAGCGCGCTGGCTGTCCAGTGACATTGCATCGTGGAATTATGGATGGTTGCGCATGAGTCGGATAAGGCATGTGTCAGTCCTCGCCCTCCCAGGGTCGGAAGCACTATATATAATATATAACTATATAATGGGAGAGAGCACTAACGAGTGGGTTGGGGAGTGAAATTGGGTTATCTATTAAGTTCAAACTTAACTTTTTGGCCTTAAAAAGTTGCAGAATTTAATGAAGAGAACACCTCTCCAACTGTTAAGCACAGGGGTGGATCGGTCATGCTTTAGGCTTGTGTTGCAGCCAGTGACACCGGAAACGTTTTACAGGTAGAGAAGAATGGACTAATCAGTTCCAGCAAATTCTGGCAGAGGCTGAGGGTTCAGCCATGGCCCTTGCAGTCCGCTGACCTAAACATCACTGAAACTGTAAAACGTATACAGTAACAGACATTTTGACCAGGGTCTTTCCAATTTTGTGCATGAAACAGTGTACAGTTAGCATCGTCATTGTTTCCACAGTCAATTCCATTCAGTGTACAGTCAGTATCGACTCGTCCTGCATAGAATATAAGTATAACCCTTATATAATAAGGGTTCTCACTGATGGTTCTCTAACCTGATAGACTTAATTTGTTTGGAAGCTCAGTTTATTTTGGTCCCCTAATTTACCCAAAGGTGCAAAAGTGACTTATTTAGGTTGAGAAATGGTGTCGTTCCGCACTCCTAATGAATGTTACATAGAAGTCGCTCTTCCCTTCTCTTTTTCTCATTCACCCTACTTTTTCTTGGGCCTGAGGTCAGCTCCACACTATACCTGATGTATGGTTAGTCTGACTGAGCGTTTGTTTAGTATTATTATGGTTTATTATTATATCATTTATTCTTCTTCTCCTATTGTATTCTTCTTCTTCTGCCAGATTTGTGCTGCATATCTGGTCCTACAGTATTTGATCAATGGACACCATTCCACACGTACTAACAAATGGGAATGAATGGGTTGCAAAAGTTTTGCCATCCTTTAAATGGAACAATGGTCCACTCATGGTCTCAAAATACGAGCTTCGGTTGAGTTGTCTGGGCTTCAGGTAGGAGGTAGAGCTTGATTCAGTTAAGGGTCCATTTGTCTGTGTTGTTTGCCATTCAAGGTACTTGAAAAGTCAAAGGTCAACAGCAAACAACAACCAGGCCCACTGTAGTTGCAAATTTTCATTGGACCTTTGCTTCTATGGTGATTTGGATGGATCGCTGACGAGTCCAACTGCCTTTAACTTGATCAGGTAGTCACTTGCTTCCCTAATAAACACTAATAGTCTATATAGACTAAAGGGGGCGCGTTCCAGGGGACGAAGTGTTGCCTCTATTGCATGCCTCTATTGCTGCCTCTTGTCCAATTGTGAGCCGTCTAAACAAGAGCAAGCTTAGCCTTTATATGCTAAGATGACCACAAGCTATCAGAATCTTGTCACACTCTGATTGGCTGTCCATACTACCATGCGTTTGCCATGGTTTGCACGGTCTGCTGGATCTTTCCTGCTGCAAATACAATATTCAGCCATTCTAAACTGAATGGGCTGTTTTTGGAAAATGTCCAGCCCCTTATAGTCACACAAAAATATTCACCTGTGCTCAGCTGGATTATATGTCAGTCAAATGACCCATTCCTATCAAAGCAGGCTGGTCTGAGCCATGATGATCGACAAAGCAAGACTACTGAGCTACAAGACAGGTCCATGAGGGGCTTCACATACCACATAGGCAAAACCACAGCCACACCAGAGAGCATCCCTGGTGATATCGCCCTGTGAAAAGCAGCAGAATGCAGATGTTGTACGCAGGAGAGAATATTTATGTGAATCAGTAAAAGTCACTGTGTGACTGCGTCCTCCGAGTGGGTCCCCCACACTGGTATGCCCCCCACCCATTAGCGGTAGGGCTTTATCTGGCTCTCCTCACGCAGAAAAGCATGAGCATTTGAGATTCAGGCAAGTCCTGTCTGCCGTATTAACAGGCCCAGAGGAGACGTAAGCCACTTAACCTGTCAGCTTGGATTGTGTGCACACAGGAAGACAGGTAGCAGCTTCCTGCGGAGGTGGGGGAGGAGGGAGGGGGGCAGAGTGAGAGAGAGGGGACCACACACACTCAGCGGGGGAGCAACAGCAAGACAGTGGGGTCAGACCAGGATGTGTGGCAGTGTGTGTGTGCGCAACAGACCGAGGAAGCAAGATCTGGGGACGTAGTGTAGTTCTAAGGCCACTAGGTTTCTTGATTTGCATAGAGTTGTGTGTAGGTGGGGGGGTACGTGTGTTTTAATGAATTGACCAATAGAAAAGCATTAAAATGTCTTGGAATAAAATCTTTTACATTGACTTCCACTGAAAGTTCAGAAGGTTTTGTCCTTCTCCTGCCATTTTGGAAATACAAGGTTTTTGCATCACAGTGACAATAGGTATATTTCCACATAAGAACTGTATTTTACAGCAGTAGGAGAGTTTTTACTGTAGAAGCTCCAGATCTCATTAGACAAGAGCTTCTCAGCTTGTCTGAGCTGGTCTGAAGAACAAAGCTCGGTTCCTCCAGGGTTCTCCTGGACACTGGTTCTCCTGATTTACCATCATTAGGCCCTGATTTACCACCAAACCAGGTGTTGATCTGAGGAGAACTCTAAATAATACTAGACTCCATGAGAGAGGGGAACTTTGGAGATGTTCTAATGATGAACACAGTGATGGAGAACCACCACCACCACTTTGTGTAGAAATGTTATACTCTGTATATATTGTACTGTGCATGTAATATATATGTATATAATAATACCAGGTGTGATATTATCTTAACGAGGAGGTGGGGTACAGTCAGCTGCTGCTTGCTTGGACCTTCAGCAGTCAGTAGAAGCAGGTGGCCACAAGTGCCCCAGTGACAGAGCATGCGTATTAAAAGCAGTGGAAGGGATTGATTTAGCAGCACTGTGGCGGATGCTAGTGTGGTGGGCCATTTAGCGGAATGATCGGAGAGCAGATAGCTGCTTATCTGGCCCTGCCTCGTCCATGCAGATGAGAGAGAGCGAGAGAGAGAGAGACTGAGAGTGAAATAGAGAGAGAGAGAGAGAGAGATGCTCTAGGGCTTTGGGGATAGCGAAATTGAGGCCAGTCGATACTCAGACATAGCGGCCACTACAAACCACTCACCACTCCAAACATGATCGATAAATAGATACATCAACTTTAGTTCTATACTGTGGAAAAACAGAGAGTTGAATGGGGAGAAAGCAGAGGAGGGAGGCTAATAGTGTTATCTAAGATTTTCTATAAAACCTCATCAGTTCAATTTCCTGATTGGAACTGATGTGGATTTAATTGTAGAACTGGAACACTCATCAAGTAAATCCACCTTTGACAGGGTCCGATTTTTCCAGTCGTGGTCATAGAGAGCCTGTGTCCAGCACAGTCAGGTGATTTCTCTCCTCTTAAAACTCCTAAAAACTAGACCTGGTCGTTAGGTGATGGCTGTATTCAGGTGCGTTAGGGAGGGATATGATCAGACTGTAGCCTCAAGACAAGACAACCATGTTTACTATTAGTGATGGACACAGATGGAATTTGGCTTCCGCCAAACACACACACCAGTGAAACACACAGAGTGGACAGTGAATATACATGCCCGGAGCGGTGGGCAGCCCGGGGAGCAGAGAGGGTGAAGTGGCAGTGGCAGCTTGCCAAGCCTGGGTATCGAACCCACAACCCTGTCAGCAATAGCCCGGAGCTCTGTGCTTTTACACTCACCTGTGCTTTTGGACAGTTAGCACACATGCCCGGAGCAGTGGGCAGCCCGGGGAGCAGAGAGGGTAAAGTGGCAGTGGCAGCTTGCCAAGACTGGGTATCGAACCCACAACCCTGTCATCAATAGCCTGGAGCTCTAACTGCTGAGACACCACTGCCCTGTGCTTTTACACTGCCCTGTGCTGTGCTTTTGGACAGTTAGTACACATGCCCGGAGCGGTGAGCAGCCCGGGGAGCAGAGAGGGTGAAGTGGCAGTGCTAGCTTGCCAAGCCTGGGTATCGAACCCACAACCCTGTCATCAATAGCCTGGAGCTCTAGCTGCTGAGCCTCCACTGCCCTGTGCTTTTAATATCTGGGTCTCCAAGGCTGTACAAAATATACATCATTGTACAGACGCTCCTATTCCCAAACATGGGGCACATTTATGCCCAGGTGACCATGGATGACCATGAATAGGCATTTGCCTGAGACACCAGCTGCATTCTGTTCCGCAGTGTCCCTAAGCAGTGCCCTTCCCTCCCACCCAGCAAAAACCCGCTGAAGACGCAGAAAAGACGTCTTATCAGGTCGTTAAAAAGATGTCTAGGAAAATATGTCCCTCAACGTCTAAATTTGTTTGCAAAGTAAAAGTTGCTTTCGCGACTCGGCCCGTAAACTTACTGCGGCGTCCCGCTAACGCCCACATAACCCCTAATTAGATGAAGATGTCTTCATCTAATTAGTCTAATTTGCTTTGGGCTATATGTGATTTTAAAAGGACGTCCACTGTGTGTGTGTGTGTTTACTGTTTGTATATGTATAGTGTATGTAGAGTGTGTATGTGTGTGTATGGAGTATGTATAGTTTATGTATGGAGTATGTATATTGTGAGTATAGTGTGTGTGTGTGTGTGTGTGTGTGTGTGTACTCTGTGTATAGTGTATATTGTATGTCTTGTGTGTGTATGTGTGTGTGTGTGTATTGTGCATGTTTAGTAAATAGAGCATGTATGGTGTATGGAGCATGTATAGACTTTGTCTATGTATGGAATATGTATAGTTTATGTATGGAGTATGTATATTGTGAGTATAGTGTGTGTGTGTATGCTCTGTGTATAGTGTATATTGTATGTCTTGTGTGTGTGTTTGGATTGTGTATAGTGTATTGTATATGTATAGTGTATGTAGAATGTGTTTGTGTGTGTATGGAGTATGTATATTATATATTCAATGTGTGTATACTCTGTGTATTGTGTATGTATAGTGTGTGTGTGTGTATAGTGAATAGAGCATGTATAGTCTTTGTATATGTATGGAGTATGTATATTGTATGTATAGTGTGTGTGTATACTCTGTGTATAGTGTATGTATAGTGTGTGTATGTGTGTGTATAATGAATAGAGCATGTATGGTTTATAGAGCATGTATAGTGTTTGTATATGTATGGAGTATGTATATTATATGTATAGTGTTAGTGTGTATACTCTGTGTATAGTGTATATTGTATGTCTTGTGTGTGTATGGAGTATGTATATGTATAGTGTGTGTGTATGGAGTATGTATATTGTATGTATAATGTGTGTATACTCTGTGCATAGTGTATGTATAGTGTGTGTGTATGTGTGTGTATAGTGAATAGAGCATGTATAGTGTTTGTATATGTATGGAGTATGTATATTATATGTATAGTGTGTGTGTATACTCTGTGTATAGTGTATATATAGTGTGTGTGAATGTGTGTGTATAGTGTATAGAGCATGTATAGTGTTTGTATATGTATGGAGTATGTATATTGTATGTATAATGTGTGTGTGTATATATATATACTCTGTGTATAGTGTATATTGTCTTTATACTGTGTGTGTAACGAGTGTGTATAATATAGTATAGAGGATGTATAGTTGATTTGATTTGGGCCATGATAGGCCAACCACATTTAGCCCCAAAACAACGTCTAGATGATGCCTGGTTCTGGGTGGGTTGCATTCCCTTCATTCAGTACTGCCCCGCAACATCACTGCGTAAAAGACAACGTCGACACCAATGTTTGACCACTCCTCTGCTCTCTAAGGTATCAGGTTGTGTGTGTAATACAAGAATAAATGGGATTCTCTGGACATACAGCAGGCGTGTGTCGTGTTTACGCCGTGTTGGACCGCTCGTGATGAGAGCCAGCTGTTTTAACCCCCAGGAGGCGATGACTGATGAGTAGACGGTCAGCGTCCTGTGCAGTGATAAGCCGTTATTCATCTACTCCCCACGCAGTTTAAAGTTCCCTCTGAGCTGAACGCTTTCACTCCCTATGGTTTGGAATCTCAGCTAAATACACCCATGTATGCACACACACACACACACACACACACACATACTCGAGTGTGTTCTCATATCATTTTCTCCCATTTGGATCTTCACTAAGAGATTCCTAGTCTGGACTGAATGGTGTAATTGTGTATGCCGTATTCCTTCATTCCTCATCACGCTCCTCAGGGCTCATTTTTGGCTCTCCTGCTCTGTCTTGCTGTGCTGAAGAAAAGGCTCTTGCTTGAGTCTACAGGTCCCCCCGTGTTGAATGGACATTTCACCTCCTAGATATGAGTCTGAAAAATAAATCCCTGCTCCGTGTTCCCGCACCCTCATTATCACACTTGTCGAGTCGGCTTTGAAGTCTTTTTTTATTTTTTTAACTTTTCTAAATCCGGCTCTTGCGTCTCCACCTCGTGCACTTTCTTTAACTGCTCGTTAAACTCAAATCTGCTGCACCCTCGTTAAAATGCTACCTAATAATGACGTGATTAGACTAAAAACTTCAGAATATTCTGATTAATTTTTTAGGTGCAGTTATTAAACAAGTTCCTGAGCAGCTGTTTTGACCTTTTTGAATATGTGTCTGCTGTCGGACAAAGGCTGTGAAAGTCAGATGAACCCGAGTTGACCTTGTTTCCCCTTCCTTTTTATATATATACAGTATTTCTGCGGTACGTTTCATCACCCTCTCCGCAGTTGTGTGGGACTGGCTGGTAAAGCAGTCAGCTTGTGGAGCTCCGAGGCCTGTGCGATGTCTCTGTTTTGGTTTGTGTGTTAAACCTGGACATTAATGAGCTTAGTTTAATTCAATTACTCAGCCATGTCACTCCACTGCTGTGTTCTCTCTTTATTGGCTTCCTGTAGCTGCTGCCCAGGTCATCAGATTCAAACCCCTGACTCTGGCCTACAAAGCCAAGACTGGACCAGCCAGCCACTCCTTACTTGATGGCGATGGTCAAAAGCCTGATCTGCATCAAGAGCCCTTCCAGCTTCAAGTACGGCTCGGTTTGACCCGACATCCTTTAAGATCCACGGAAGACAAGCGTCCAGATTTTTTACTGTCCTGTACTGAAGTGGTGGAACGAACTTCCCCTGGGTGTCCGAACAGCAGAGTCCAACGCTCGCTGTCTTCAAACCCAGACTGAAGACCCTCCTCTTCTGAGAGTACTTGGGCGAATAGCAGAGTGGTCTCCTTATTGACTTGTGTTTAAAGTCTAAACTTAGAGGATCTTTGAATTATTAGTCTATTTAAACTAGCTGAGTTTTTTTTGGGGTAAATAGCAAAGCACTTTTGTAAGTCGATCAGGATAAGAGCATCTGCTAAATGCCTTAAATGTAAATGTTAATGACTGGCTGGTTTTGTCAGGGACAGGGCCCATTTCTCATGTGGTTGGTGTGGCGCAACAGATAACACCACTACCTGCCAGTGAGCTACTACACAACGTGGGAGACTGGGGTTGGATTCCCGGTCTGGGTGACTATGCTGCACTACACCAATTGGAGTCCTTGGACATGACTTTTAACACTGCATCTCTGTAATACTAGTAACCTTGTAAGTCCCTCTGGAGAAGAGCGTCAGCTAAATGCCGTAAACGTAAACTCAAATAACAATAAGATGAGGACGCTAAACGACCTGGTATAAGAGTACTGGGAAAATCCTGGTTTCAGATGGTTTAAACTGGTGATTAAAGGTGAGCAAGGTGGTTGAAAAGCTGGTGATCCAACTAAACATACCCTATAATGGTAAGCCAGCTGGTCAACCAGCTCTTGATCAGAATCGCACATGTTTCTTTTGAGGTTGATGGACTAGCTGGTTCACCAAGCTGGTCATACTGGTGGGCTGGTTTGGTAAAGCAGGTTGACCAGTGTGGTCAAGCTGGTTGTTCTGGTGGACTGGTGTGTGTTTATGGTGGTGAAGCAATCTGGTCATGTCAATCAACCAGCTTGCTCATGCTGGTCAAGCATCTGGGTCATACTGGTCTACCACCTTGGTCATACTGGTTTACAAGCTTGGTCATGCTGGTCTACTACCTTGGTCATGCTGGTCTACAAGCTTGGTCATAGGTCTACCACCTTGGTCATGCTGGTCTACAAGGTTGATCATACTGGTTTACAAGCTTGGTCATACTGGTCTACCACCTTGGTCATGCTGGTCTACAAGCTTGGTCATACTGGTTTACAAGCTTGGTCATACTGGTCTACCACCTTGGTCATGCTGGTCTACAAGCTTGGTCATACTGGTTTACAAGCTTGGTCATACTGGTCTACCACCTTGGTCATGCTGGTCTACAAGCTTGGTCATACTGGTTTACCACCTTGGTCATGCTGGTCTACAAGCTTGGTCATACTGGTTTACAAGCTTGGTCATACTGGTCTACCACCTTGGTCATGCTGTTCTACCACCTTGGTCATACTGGTTTACAAGCTTGGTCATGCTGGTCTACTACCTTGGTCATGCTGGTCTACAAGCTTGGTCATAGGTCTACCACCTTGGTCATGCTGGTCTACAAGGTTGATCATACTGGTTTACAAGCTTGGTCATACTGGTCTACCACCTTGGTCATGCTGGTCTACAAGCTTGGTCATACTGGTTTACAAGCTTGGTCATACTGGTCTACCACCTTGGTCATGCTGGTCTACAAGCTTGGTCATACTGGTTTACAAGCTTGGTCATACTGGTCTACCACCTTGGTCATGCTGGTCTACAAGCTTGGTCATACTGGTTTACCACCTTGGTCATGCTGGTCTACAAGCTTGGTCATACTGGTTTACAAGCTTGGTCATACTGGTCTACCACCTTGGTCATGCTGTTCTACCACCTTGATCATGCTGGTCTACAAAAAATGGAGATACAGGGTTTCAAAAGCATTTTGAAAGATGCTGCATATCTGGTCTGGTTTCTGACGCGTGTGAGACTTGGCGAGTGTGTTTCTGCAAGTTCACACTGGCTTTTACCCACAGGTTCCTCCACTCTGATCCAGTGCTGTGTACTCGAGATCTCAGCTCCAGGCAAGAGAAGAGCTCTTTGTTCTAGAGCACTCTGCCTGCCCCCTCCGCCCGAGCTTTTCATTCACCAATCAGCCGCACGATTTCCACACACAGCTTTCAATGGCTGGATGACGGAGTGTGTTTGTCCCATTCTGTTGAATAATCCCAGCTGAGTGCTGTAAAAGCTGCACTGCTGGACCGCTTCCCTGCAGTCGTGTCCACTGCCCTCTTACGCACATCAAGCCCATGTCCATCAAACGTGGGAGTCATAGCAACTCAACCCATGGCTTAGGCACCTGTGGTGAACTGACCAAGGCTGTTAGAGCTGGGCCTTCAGTCTGGAAAGTTACTGTTACCTAACTGTCCGAATTTGGTCAGAAAAATGATTTTACATGCCTTGATTGGTCAGATCTGTTGTTGCCAGAGGTGATAAGTAATGCAGTACAAATGCTTACTTTACTTAAGTAGAAATGTTGGTATCTAAACTTTACTGGTGTAATTATTTTACTTCTACTTTTCACATTTTCACCCAATTATCTGAACTTTCTACTCCTTACATTTTAAAATCAGCCTCGTTCCTCCTATTAAAAAAACCCTCCAGATAAATCTCTCCATCCGGAAAGTGTGAATCTGACTGTGGTTGGATGAGAAGTATAAACAGACACCATTCTGACTCCCTATTGGTTTATAAGAGATCCATCACACCTGCACACGTCCCGTCCCTCTCCAGCGAGCTCACAGCAGACGTCTGTAGTCTAGTATGAAGACTGTGTCCGTGGCAGAGACTCAAGAGAGCTGCAGTGAAACGTCCCGACTGAGCCCCACATTTACATTCCAATAAAGCTTATTGATCACACGCCTCTGAAGTCTGACTTTCTGCAGCTTTACAAAACTTCTAGACAACGACTCCTCATATTTTCCTCCATGAAGCTCATGTTAATGCTCAGTAGAGCACAGAGACGCTCCTTTAATAGAGCTGGTATTACTGAAATGCTTCATTTTCAATGGGCAGATCTGCAGCTGAAACAGGAGCCTAGTGCAGCCCAACATTTTTAACATCAACATTTTAATAGATCATTCTCCTCATTATGACTTTTAGAGAAATGGGGTTTTGGGGGGGGGGGGGGGGGGTAGTGCACTATAGACCCCTGTGGCGCGGCCTAAGCTTTCGGCCTTTGTTTTCCTTCCATTACTTTAACTTTTCTACTTGAAGTCGTTCTGAAACCAGTACTTTTACACTTTTACTGGAGTAAAAAGCTTTAGTTGATACTTCAGCTTCTATAGAAGTCTTTTTTTAAACCCTTGTATCTCCACTCACTTCTACCTGAGGAATGAATGTGAGGGGGATATACTCAATATTGGCAAGTAGTGCCAATGTTATGGCTGATGTGAGCTTGTCTGCAGCTGCTTTTTAGTGAAGCATCCTGCACATAGCTGCTGCCACTGTTTTCCACTTCTGACCGCTGACTGAATCCTGATCCACATGGAAAACGGTAAAACTCAGAAATGCTAACCAAGGTCTGTTCCTCAAGCCCATCTCAGACATCATGGAGGTATGGTGTTTTATTAGCAGTGATATATGGCCATGCTTCTTATATGAGCCATTAAACACAGCCTGTCCAATAACACACCATCATAAATCTTCTCCTCCGGCTTTATCTGTTGTCTTGTCACAGAAAATGCAGGCGTCTAATGAAACTGTGCTTCTTTACGCTCTATTTTTATATTTCAGATGAACCGCTGAACTCTGATATAACGACTGCAACTCCGAGGCGGTGGGATCCATGTGCAGAGTGTGTTTATTGGGGGAGATCCAGAAAGCCTAGTCAGTATAGGCCTCAGGAGTCAACACACACGCAAAAAAACATTAGCACAAGCAAATCCATAAGCTCAAACTGAAAAACAGGCAAATATCAAAAGCTGTAAATACACAGAAACCCAGATTTGGTGAAACGTGGGACATTGTATAACAAGCGAGACCTGAAGAACGGAAGCAGACTGGGCAAGAAGGATGCATTCAGATGGTCCTCATAACAAACCCGTGAAGATCTCAGAGCTAGATTCGCTGACCTCAACATCCAACAAGTATATTTATATGCTGTGTGTGTGTGTGTGTGTGTTTATTACAACCTAACTGTATCAGCTGTATAACCATTGCATACATTATAATCCAGTATGAATTTATAGTGTGTGTAATTTCTACAGTCTGACTATATTTAATCCAGTATGAATTTACAGCGTATGTCATTTCTAGTCTGACAATATTTAATCCAGTATGAATTTACAGCATGTGTAAATTCTACAGTCTGTCAATATTTAATCCAGTATGAATTTACAGCATATGTAATTTCTACAATCTGGCAATATTTAATCCAGTATGAATTTAGAGTGTATGTAATTTCTACAGTCTGGCAATATTTAATCCAGTATGAATTTAGAGCGTATGTAATTTCTACAGTCTGACAATATTTAATCCAGTATGAATTTAGAGCGTATGTAATTTTTACAGTCTGACAATATTTAATCCAGTATGAATTTACAGCGTGTGTAATTTCTACAGTCTGACAATATTTAATCCAGTATGAAGTGTTTGTTAATACAGTCTGACACTAATAACTGTGCATTGATTTTATACCAGTATGAATCTGCTGCAGGAGTAACTGCAGAGGTATTTTAATCCAGTATTTTTACAGTTTGGCAGTAACAACTGTGAAGTCATTTTAAATTAGTATGAATCTCAGTGTTTGGTAATACAGTCTGAAAGTAATAACTGTGCAGTGATTTTAGACCAGTATGAATTTGCTGCATGAGTAGTTATTACAGTCTAACAGTAATAACTGTGAGAGGATTTTAGGTCAGTATGAATTTCAGTGTTTGTGAAAAGAGTCAGACAGTTATAATTGTGGATGAAGTTTAATCCAGTATGAATCTGCTGCAGGAGTAGTTATTACTGCATGACAGTATTAACTGTAGAGGTATTTCTATCCAGTATGAATCTGTGATGTGTGATCTGTGATTTTATTTACAGTCTGACAGTAACAACTGTGAAGTGATTGTAATCTGGTACGAATCCCAGTGTTGGTTAATACAATTTGACCGGAACAATTGTGGAAGAATTTGAATCCAGTATGAATCTGCGCTGTATGTTGTTTCTACAATCTGACTCTATCAACTGTGTGTAATGATAAGCCAGTTTGAATCTTGAGTGTATGTAATACTTTCACTCTGACAGAATTAATTAAATCCAGTATGAATCTGTGATTTTACAGTTTGACAGTAACAGCTGTGAGGTCATTTTTTATTCAGTATGAACCTCCGTGCTTGTTAATAAATTTAAAAAGAAAATAGTTTCTATGATTTGATAATAACAGGTACAGAGTGATTTCAATCCGGTATGAATTCATAATGTGTGTAGTGTTTAGAGTTTGACAGTAACAACTGTGAAGTGATTTTAATTCGGTATGAATTTGCTAACAGTAATAACTGTGAGAGGATTTTAAATCAGTATGAATGTCAGTGTTTGTTAATACAGTCTGAAAGTAATTACTGTGAAGTGATTTTAATTCAGTATGAATTTGCTAACAGTAATAACTGTGAGAGGATTTTAGGTCAGTATGAATTTCAGTGTTTGTGAAAAGAGTCAGACAGTTATAATTGTGGATGTTTAATCCACATGTGAAGTTTAATCCAGTATGAATCTGCAGCAGGAGTAGTTATTACTGCATGACAGTATTAACTGTAAAGGTATTTCTATCCAGTATGAATCTGTGATGTGTGCCATTTTATTTACAGTCTGACAGTCACAACTGTGAAGTGATTGTAATCCGGTATGAATACCAGTGTTGGTTAACACAATCTGACCGGAATTGTGGACGAATTTGAATCCAGTATGAATCTGCGCTGTATGTTGTTTCTACAATCTGACTCTATTAACTGTGTGTAATTATCAGCCAGTTTGAATCTTGAGTGTATGTAATACTTTCACTCTGACAGAATGAATTAAATCCAGTATGAATCTGTGATTTTACAGTTTGACAGTAAAAGCTGTGAGGTCATTTTCATTCAGTATGAACCAGTATGAAGCTTGTTAATACATTTAAAAAGAAAATAGTTTCTGTGATTCGACAATAACAAGTACGTAGTGATTTTAATTTAATTTTAATCCGGTATGAATTCACAATGTGTGTAGTGTTTAGAGTTTGACAGTAACAACTGTGAAGTGATTTTAATCCACTATGAATCTCAGTGTTTGTTAATACAGTCTGACCGGAACAATTGTGGAGTGATTTTAGACCAGTATGAATTTGCAGTGTAGTTTCTACAGTCTGACAGTAATAATATAAAATCCGGTTTGAGTCTTGTGTGTATGTGCAGTATGTGCAGAATGAATTAAATCCAGTATGAATCTGTGATGTCTGCTAATTCCACATTCTGGCAGTAGTAATTGTGGAGCGTTTATAATCCAGTATGAATCTGAACTGTGTGTAGATATTACAACCTGATGGAAACTGGATTTGAATCCAGTATGAATCTGTAGTGAGCAAATTCCACTGTCTGACAGTAACCACTATGTGGTGTAGTTAATCCAGTATGAATCTGCAGTTGGTGTAAATACTACAATCTAACGGTCACTGACATACTGGATTTTAAACCAGCTTGTATTTATAGTGTAATAGTAACATTTGTGTGTAACTACTGCACAGTGCTTTGTAGTTAAGGTTTAGTGTGAAACCAAGGGTGAAGCTGAAGTAGCTAAACACCAATGCCTGCAGGAGTCAGTGTGGAGTATCCTATAGAGAATGGCTCTGAAATTCCTTGACCTTCAGCAGCACTACAGGTCAGCAGCACAGCAACTAATCATAAAAAAAACTCTGCTCTTAATAAACGCAGAAATAAAGCCCCTGTCCTCCACTTTCAGTTCTTCATCCAGTGTTTATGGTTTGATCATGCTGATCTTATTGGTCAACTATCTTGGTCATGCTGGTCATACTGGTCGACCAGCTTGGTTGTGCTGATCACACTGGTCAACCACCCTGGTCATGCTGGTCAGCCGACTCAGTCATGCTGGTCATGCTGTTCAACCAGTTTGATCATGCTGATCGACCAGCTTGGTCATGCTGATCATACTGGTCAACCACCTTGGTCATGCTGGTCAGCCAACTCAGTTGTGCTGGTCATGCTGTTCAACCAGTATGGTCATGCTTGCTGGTCAACCAGCTTAGTTATACTGGTCAACCAGCTTAGTTATATCCCTTTGGTCCTGTTGATCAACCAGTTTAGTCATGCTGGACAGTCATCTTAGTCATGCTGGTCATTCTGTTCAACATGAAGAATTGACAGTGTTCAGTAACACCTTCAGCTTTTCACATTTTCAGTGGTTCTTCACGGGTCGAGAGATTTATCTTACACGCTTTGAGACGTCCTTCAGCCTCCCGTTGTTTCTCTCAGAACCTGGAAAACGTAAATACGCTCTGCTCTTAATGAACGCAGAAATAAAGCCCCAGTCCTCCACTTTCGATTCTTCATCCAGTGTTTCTGAGAAGATCAAACCAGAAAGCCATAGTTTGCTCTCAATAAGGTCTTTTCTCGTTGCTTTCATTGCTCAGTCCTCCTGCACGTCCTCATAATTGACAAAATGATGGGTATCAAAATCTCTCTCTCCCCGAGTTGCTGAGAAACAACCAATTAGCAACATACATGATGAAGTATATCCAAGGCTATTCTCATTAGCGCTTCCTTTTATAGAAGGAAGCTACGGTCTTAGTCTCAGCACAGGTCGAGGTTTTAAGTGTAGGGAGATCCAGCATGTTCCTGAAGTTGTTATTTTTTCTTTCAGTCTTATTATATTCAGCATATCGAGAGCGCCCTTGGCTAATTAATGCGAGCCTTACACAAGAATCCATGCCTCAGTTACTGGAATTCACCGCGCTGCAGAAAGGCCGGACATTTCAAACATATTCATCCAGTGAAATTCTGTTTTGGGACTAAGCTGCAGGAAAATGAACCTCCCTGCTGAAAAAAAATCCAGTTCAAGACCAGTATAGAGTCGGCAAGCTGGTTAACCAGTTCAAGACCAGTACAGAGTCGACAAGCTGGTTAACCAGTTCAAGACCAGTACAGAGTCGACAAGCTGCTTAACCTGTTCA
The DNA here is from genome assembly GCF_030463535.1 of Salminus brasiliensis. Classification (NCBI taxonomy): domain Eukaryota; kingdom Metazoa; phylum Chordata; class Actinopteri; order Characiformes; family Bryconidae; genus Salminus; species Salminus brasiliensis. Next base: position 3,736,722 of record NC_132894.1, on the reverse strand, counting down.
AGACCAGTATAGAGTCGGCAAGCTGGTTAACCAGTTCAAGACCAGTATAGAGTCGACAAGCTGGTTAACCAGTTCAAGACCAGTACAGAGTCGACAAGCTGGTTAACCTGTTCAAGACCAGTACAGAGTCAACAAGCTGGTTAACCTGTTCAAGACCAGTACAGAGTCGACAAGCTGGTTAACCTGTTCAAGACCAGTACAGAGTCGGCAAGCTGGATCAGTGTGGTCATATTGGTCTACCATCTTGGTCATGCTTGCTGGTCAACCCGCTTAGTTATACTGTTCAACTATTTTGGTCATGCTGGTCATGCAGTTCAACCAGTTTGATCATGCTGGTTGACCAGCTTAGTCATGCTGACCATGCTGGTCAGCCAGCTTGGTCATGCCGGTTCTGCGGGTCAACCACTTTAGTCATGCTGGTCATGCTGTTCTACCAGTTTGATCATGCTGGTCAACCAGCTTGTTCATGTTGATCATACTGGTCAACCACCTTGGTCCTGTTGATCGACCCGCTTAGGCCTGTTGGTCAGCCAACTCAGTCATGCTGGTCATGCTGTTCTACCAGTTTGGTCATGCTGGTTGACCAGCTTGATCATGCTGGTCATGCTTGCTGGTCAACCAGCATAGTTATACTGGTCAACCAGCCTATCTGTGCTGATCATACTGGTCAGTCACTTTGGTTCTGTTGATCAGACAGCTTAGGCATGCTGGTCAGCCAACTCAGTCATGCTGGTCATGCTGTTCAACCAGTTTGATCATGCTGTTCTACCAGTTTGGTCATGCTGGTTGACCAGTTTGATCATGCTGGTTGACCAGCTTGGTCACGCTAATTCTGCTGGTCCTGCTGGTCAACCACCTTAGTCATGCTGGTCATGCTGTTCTACCAGCTTGGTCATGCCGGTCCTGCGGGTCAACCACTTTAGTCATGCTGGTCATGCTGTTCTACCAGTCTGATCATGCTGGTCAACCAGCTTGTTCATGTTGATCATACTGGTCAAAGACCTTGGTCCTGTTGATCGACCAGCTTAGGCCTGCTGGTCAGTCAACTCAGTCATGCTGGCCATGCTGTTCAACCAGTTTGATCATGCTGTTCTACCAGTTTGATCATGCTGTTCTACCAATTTGATCATGCTGGTTGACCAGCTTGGTCACGCTAATTCTGCTGGTCCTGCTGGTCAACCACCTTAGTCATGCTGGTCATGCTGTTCTACCAGTTTGATCATGCCAGTCATGTTAGTCAACCACCTTGGTCATGCTGGTCAGCCAACTTAGTCACGCTGGTCATGCTGCTCTTATTGGTCAACCATCTTGGTCATCCTGGTCATGCTGGTCAACCAGCTCGGACTAGCTAGTTGACAAGCCTGTGCTAAACCATCAAACTTACTAAAACACACTCTACGCTGTTCTAGAGCTTAGCTGGTCAACCAGCTTAACGTGTTCGAAGCCTAGACATTTCGGACACACCCTTACAGGGCTGCACACCTGCACGCCACTAGCCAGCTATGGTTACTGGTAGTTTCAGTGGGATAGTTACCACCCTAGAACCTGCTCCCACTACTTTCTCACCAAGTCAAGCACCCTTGAGTCCACTTGTCCGCAAAGCAATATTCCTTTCTGAACATTCTGTGTGGGATATATCTTTATGTAGACACACAGTCTATAAAGACAACCTGAAATGACAGTTTCTCCTTCATTTATTATTAGAATGTCTCTGAGTGAGGATCATAAAGCAAATTTATAGTGCTAGCTGCTTCAGAGAATCAAAAAGCAAAATGTGCGGGTTAGAGCTCTGGATCTACACTGTGGAGCGTTACTGTTCTCCTCCTGCCTCTAATTGGATTTTGTGGATGTAGGCTGTGTGGAGAATTACTATGACATAACGTACAATAAAACATAAAAACAGAGGCAGACAGTCAGGTGGGATTTCTTTAGGCCTGACTATTGCACAGGGCTGTGTGTTATGTGGGGGACCTTTGGCAAAATTGTCCTCTTCCATCATCCCTCACATGAAGGGTGGCAGCTCATGGAGATCCAAAGAAGGCTTCAGAGCTCACCCAGGCCGCGGGTTCATAAGCTAAACCTCAGAGACCAAGATGATGGATCCTCCTTGTTAGCAAAATGTTGAGAAGGTAGTGTACATCTTCCCCCTTCTGCAGTGGAGAACCGTGACTTATCGAGCTAGGCCTTTGGTTCGGGACATAGATGTCAACATTCGGCCAAAGAATGAGAAAATAACATAGTGCTAATGCTAATTTTGGCAAGGGTCGGTATGGGATTAGCATGTAAGCACCAAGCTAATGCTAGTCCACATGGAGGTTTTTGGACATTCTGGGCAATTAAACTTGTTGAGGTCAAATTTTAATGTCTGTTACGTTCAAGAATGTGGACGTATGTGGACAAAAGTATTGGGGCGCCTGCTCATTTTATGTTTTGTCTGAAATCAGGGGTATTGGAAATAGTTTATCCTGCTTTTAGTTGTTGGAGTAACTGTCTCTACTTTCCAGGGACGTCTTTCTACTAGATTTTGGAGGAGCATTGCTGTGAGGATTTGGTTGCATTCAGTGACAAGAGCGTTAGTGAGGTCAGAATGTTGGATGATGATGATGATGATTACCACCCCATCACCTCATCATCGCCAACTCCACAACTCATCTCAAAAGTATTGGATGGAGAGAATTCCACAGTTCTTCTTCCACTGCTCCACAGCTCAATGCTGCTGGGGGGCTTTATACCCCCCTAGCCCACGCCTGGCATCAGGCAGCATGGTGCCAATAGGTCCATTTTTATCTGCTACAGAGAGTCCTATTCTCCTGGCAGTGCTTCTCACCTGGGACTAGACAAGCTATGTGTGAGTTTGCATGTCTGTATCAGCGACGAATGCATTGCTTAGAAGGGTGTCCACAAATATTTGGACATAGTTGGACATAGTGTCTGTGGCGAATCTATTAACTAAACATAAACTATGTAGTGATATTTATCCCTCAGAAGGTCTGCTAGACCCTGATGTTTCCTCCCTGAGCTTTTGCTACTTTTGCTAAGTAGTCAATATGAGAGTGGGGAGCATTTGCCTTAATGATTTCCTCTAGTCCTGCTTTTGCTCAGTGATTCAACAACAAACCCGCTGGAAACAGATGAAAATGATGGGAATTAACTACATAAGAATAGCGCAGGTGAGGAAACAGCTAGCACTGCTGCACATTAACTGCAATTCATGTCAACCAGAAGCAAAAACTCATGGCGTAGGAGGAAGGCGGCTTTGCTAATCACTGGAGCTTGCACAGAAGTCAGAACTAATTAGCAAGCTAGCTAACGATTCTTTTTTTTATCAGTAGTTCTGCCACTTTGTGAAACACACAACTCTACATGGGTGATATTAATAAATCGGCTTTTTATGCTAAGTGGTTTGCCCTGTTTTGATGGTATTAACCAACGGGTTTAGCCACGGGTTCGAGCTTCTACCGCAGAGAGGCTGAAGTGGTCGGGACAGCAACATTAATTAGCTGGATAGCCTCATGTAGCACTTGAAGTTTGGACTGCTTGGCTGGGGGAATTCACTTGGTGTTCTGGGAGAAGACACCTCCTTTAACCACCATTCCTTTCATATTTTTACAGAAGAAGAGTTAAGGGAGGCCGGCTGGGCAAATGGCTCCTTATGGAGCTGTGAGGAGGCTGGGGGTGGGAGTGTGTGTGTGTGTTTGTGTGTGTGTGTGTGTGTGTGTGTGGAAAGAGAAAAAGAACGAGCCAGGCGATCCAGAACGTGGTGGCTCTCCTCCAAGGCAAATCCATGCAAGCCAAGTTTGGAGCTTCTGCAGGCTGTTGTGAGCTGGAGATGCTTGAGCTGAGCCCAACTGAGCTGCTTGTGTAAGAACAGCTTCTGTCTCTTTTTTACTGAAGAAGATAAAAGCAGAACAGGAGGGAGGAGCATTTCACGACAGGATCTGCTGGACGTTTCCACGTACCAATTGGGTAAGAGGTTTTTTCTGAGGGGTCTTTTGTAGGTGTCAGCATTACACCTACAGCAGCTTTTATATGACCTCCCATTCTAGACCCATAGGCATTATTAATATGGAGCCGGACCCCCTTTGCTCTAAGCTCTAACAGCAGCAGCAGGTCTGGAGCTCTGCAGTTATTGAGGCTTCTCTGCACTCTGCTCTGAGCTCAGCACTCAGCCCTGACCCCGCTCTGTAGCTTTACGTGGTCGGACACTCGGTGGACACTGAGCTGCTCTCTGTGAGCTGTTCCTCCTAAACTCTTCCACTGTTCAATAATAACACCACTCACAGCTGATGGAGGAAGATCTAGGAGGGAAGGTCTAAATTTCACCAGCTGACTTGTTGGTGTTGGTGCAGCGGTGTCTCCTATTACATACAGAACCACGCTGGAGTTCAGTGAACCTCTTTAGAACCTCCCAGTCTTTCACTGATGTGTGTACGAAAGGTAGGTAGACTGCAGGGCTAGTGTCCGAATACTTTTGTCCATATAGTGTATATTGCTGATATGCATTTCAGCAATGCTGCATTAAGCACAATGAGTTGCACCCATTGCTAGAAGACTCAGATGAACAGATGCAGATGAGCATGAACCTACTGGCAGCACTGAGCTGTGAAGCAGTGGAAGAACTGTGTTCTCTGGAATGAGGATGGTGCTCCATCCAATACTTTTGGGATGAGGCCTCACTTGCACTCGTTGCTGAATGCAACCAAATCCTCACAGCAATGCTGTCCTTCTTCCCTGGACTGTAGAGACAGTTGGACAGTTACTCCAACAAAAGCAGGGTCTTTAATACCTTTGATTTCAGAAGAAACAATGAATGAGTGTCCCAATACTTTTGTCCATATAGTGTATATTCTATACTTCTCGCTCTGGCTGTCGTTTACTTACCTTGTGGGTTGTCGTTACAGTCTAGGAGACCTGGAGCTCCACTCTGGTGCTACTTCTGTTATTAATGCACTTAGTCTAACAGCTCTAAAACAAAGGTGTATCAGGATGATGTGGCACTTCGGAGCAGGTGGTGAGGACTCGTCAATCATATTTCCTCTGATTGCGCAAAAAAAGAAGAAATCATCAGTTGTGCCACAAGAAATGTTTGTGATTGCACCTGAAGGCAGCTGAAGGCCTGCAATTTGGCAGATCTTCTACAAACTCAAGTCCAGAAGTCCATTTTTCGCTGATTTTTACCAAGAATATTCAGACAAAACAGTTTTCTTGATGGAAAACCAAGGAAAAATGATGCACACTCTAAAATCGTGCAATGTCTCGATTAGAATAACTGATTAATACAACCCCCGGGAGCAGAGCAGCCTGTTCTCTTCTCGCTCAGGATAAGGCCTGATGTTGATTCTTCAAACAGCGATGGTGCTCCTCCTTTACCTCTCTGGAACAAGGCCTTCAGCTGTTATCCATCTACTCAGAGGTCTTCAGTCTGTTTCTGCTCTTAAAAACTGCTGGTTGCACAATGCCTTTTCAATGCCAATACCAATTCTTACACACGTTAGGCCCTGGGTGGGGGGCTCTGGTCCCTAATTTACGACTATACTGAGGCCCCTTACCTACCACGCTCTTCCAGAAAAGCATGCTGTAACTTTTAACTTGTAATCATTGTAGTCTTTTAGAAACCATGTGCTTGTGTTCTTAAAATTGCTAATAGGGAATTTTAATGACCTTCAGACGGCATCAGCAGATGCATTTAGGGGAAATGTGTTACTGGGGGAAAATAAGCACTGTCTGAGATGCCAGTCATGGTCTGATTAGACCGTACAGGCCAATTAAGCCCAAGCGAGAGCGATTTTAATTAACAGTTTTATTGATTTTCTATTTTTCCCACAGTATTAAAACGTGAATCAATCAACACCATTGAGGGTGAAGGTGCCACATGTGCAGGGCGACGTTCACAGCCTCACTGACTGCCACTTCTCTGTAAAACAAAAGAACACACAGGATTCCCAGCCGTCACAGCTATGTTCAACCGCGGAACCTGCCGTCGTCTTTATTAGTTGTTTTTCCAGGAATAACTGGCAGGCGAACAGGATGCAGCCTTAATTAATTGCCAAGTTTCAAAGCTTTGTTAAAGAAACGTATATAAATGTAGACTATATTGACATAAGTATTGGGACATCTGCTCATTGTTCAGTGTTTGTTCTGAAATTTAAGAGCTTATCATGCTTTGGTCAGAGTAGCTGTCTCCAAGGCTTTCTACTAGATTGTGGAGGAATATTGCTGTGAGGATTTGATTGCATTCAGTGACAAGAGTGTTAGTGAGGTCAGGATGTTGGATGATGATGAAGATCACCGCCCCATCACCTCATCATCCCCAACTCATCTCCAAAAAAGTATTGGATGGAGCACCACCAGCCATCATTCCTGAGAACACAGTTCTTCTCCCACTGTTCCAAAGCTCAATGCTGATGGCCTGCCTATCTGCTCCAGAGAGTCCTATTCTATTGGCAGTACTTCTTTATCCAGACTAGTTGTTGACAAGCTGTTTGTGTGCAACTTATGATCATGTGATTATGGCGGTTGCCATGGAGCAAAATGGGGGATTAGGTGCCTCATTTAAGGGCACCCCACCCCTGCACATCCTGCCAGACCAGGGGGCTGAACCAGCAACCTTCTGGTCCCAAGTCCACTTGCCCAACCTTTTAGCCACAGCTGCCCCCCATGTTCGCTCATTTGCATTGTAGTTGTTATAATTACAAAATAATATTAATAATAATTATGATTTAATAAGGCTGAGATTTCCAAGAATTTCCAGTGAACCTCCAGTGGTCATGATCTGACCGTTTGTTTTATTTAACAGCTCTTATACAGCAGGGGGAAAAGCACAGCTGAGACCTGAGCCTCGCTTCCACCGGGAGTCAGTAGTAATAAAATATTAACGCTACACAACATTGAAATAATAACATATCGATAAATAACAGCAACACGGCACAGGACATGGCAGCCGACGCGATTGCACTGCTCACAAATATCCTTCATTTCTGCTGGAACTGCAAAGAGCAAGGCGACACACCTGAGGAACAACTGCCGTTATTAATGACCCATTTAGTAAAGGTGAAAATCAGTGGAATTACTCCTTATGTGACTTTACTTTTTCTTGCTTTCCTTCTTGCTTGCTGTTTTCTCACTGGGGCCAGCGGATCATTTTCAGATAGGCCCAAAAAAAGCAAGAAATGTATTAACTACAAAAAAACAGATGTCATTCTTAACTATTTTAAATCAAATCAAATACAAATTATTTATATAGCTTTTACAACTGTTGTCGTCACAAAGCAGCTTTTTATATAATTAGTAATTAATAAAAGACAGAAAAAAAAGAAATAACATAAGAAGACATGAAGGATCAAAGACCCCCAGTGAGCCCCAGCAGTGACAGTGGCAAGGAAAACCTCCCTCAGAGCTGGGGAAGAAACCTTGGGAGGAACCAAGACTCACAAGGGGGACCCGACCCTGATCAGAACTATTTATTAATTATTGATTAAAAAAAGTTAACAAACCATCTATACTGTTGAACTGCTCTGATCATAATCATAATATAATAATCATGGTGTAGTAGAACTTAATATAGTCATTGCAGTGATGGTCAGAGTAATGATGGGTAATAGTGGTGATATTAATAGTGGCAGATAGTTACGAGTCCATTTAGGTTGAACATGGTCATTAAACAGGTAGCAGTGGTAGGAGGGTGTGCCGCTGGTATGGTATGGGTGGTGGTGGGTGGGGGGCCTGATGGTCGGACTGGTAGGTGGCAGCCGGTCTGACGCAGGTAGAGGGGACCTCAGCGGGCAATCTTCCAGCAGGTCGGGCTGGGTGACCATTTACTCGGAGAAGGAAAAAAGGAGAGAGTTAGTTGTGAGAGGATTTTATGGAGGGCAGAGAATGTTGAGCAGGATCAGAGTGTGTCTGATGACCCGGCAGGTCTGACTATAACAGCCTATATAAAAGGAGAGAGCCAGAAGGTAACACAGACACAATCAGTAATTAGTAAAAGACAAGAAATCAACAACATAAGAAGACATGAAAATCCCCAGTGAGCAGCCAAAGACCACCGTGGCAAGGAAAACCTCCCTCAGAGCTGGAGGAAGAAATCTTGGAAGGAACCAAGGCTTACAAGGGGGACCCGACCCGTCCTCCTCTGATCAGAACTATTTATAAATGATTGATAAAAGTCACCAAACCATCTAAACTGTTGAACTGCTCAGGTGTGCAACATATATTAATAATCATAATATAATAATCATGGTGTCGTATAACATACTTAATATAATCATTGCAGTGATGGTCAGGGTAATGATGGCTAATAGTGGTGATATTAATAGCGGCAGATAAGAGTTAGGAGTCCATTTAGGTTTGAACATGGTCATTAGGCAGGTAGCAGTGGTAGGAGGGTGTGCCGCTGGTCTGACATAGGTGGTGGGGGAGCCTGGTGTGGTCTGACGCAGGTAAAAGGAGACCCCAGCTTTTACTCGGAGAAGGTAAAGAGACGGAGTAAGGTCTGAATGGATTTTGGAGAGCAGACAGTGTTTTTAATTGCAGTATTGAAATGGTCCATTTCACCTAGCTTTAAATGCCTTTTTTAAAGCTAACATTTTAGATTAACACCTCACCATAGATCTCATCTTTCAACTAACTTTACCTTTAACCCTAAAGCTAAATGCCAACCCTAACACTATTGACTATCATGAACAATTACAGCATATGTACACTCGTAGCAGAAAGGGAACTAAAGGGGTTCTTCAGGTTGTAATAATGGTAGAACCCTTGTTGGTGCTCTATAAAACCAATAATAAAATAAGAACCAGGAAAACAAAAATTCATGCATTTAAATTGTGCCCCACTGCCACAGTTTTATATATACACTCTTAAAAAGGGGGTTTTAAGGAATGGCAATTATTCTGTATAGAGGGTATGCATTACCACCCCCTTTAGTCAGACTGAGTGGCATAATTATATATTATATATCAGAATCAGAATCTCTGTTCCACATACAAGGAATTTTACTTGGTTTGAGCAACACAAGTATGACATGTAACAAACAAACAAACTGTTAACAGGTTTTAACAATAGAAGAGAAAAATACAATAATAACAATAAATAAAATAAATCATAATAATAAGTTAAAATAACTAAAAGTAAAAAAAGAAGAAAAAAAGCAACAAAAAAGAACCTACTATGTACAGATATAATTATATAAACATTTACAGAAAATTAACATCTGTAGTACAGCTGTGCAAATAATCATGGTGCAAATGTTATGCATGTTATGTATCAGTACTGTGTTGCAGTGAAGTCCAGTGAGATTTAGCTCAGTGAGATTAAGAAGCTCAGTTCAGTTATAGATTTGGTTTATAGATTAGCGCTACAGCTGTTAGTGTGTCATGTTGTGCTGGTTTTAGTGATATATATATATATATATATATATATATATATATATATATATATAGGCTTAATATATATATAAGGTTATTTTGGTCAAAGGAATGGCAATTATTATTCTGTGTAGAGGGTATGCTTTACCATCCCCTTTAGTCAGACTGAGTGGCAGAATTATATATATACATATAGTATAATATGATAATAAACAAATTATGCTCACCCTATTACACGTGCAATTATTATACTTAATAAAAGAGAATATTGTGTACAACTTCTGAGATATGGTGATATTGGTGTTATCACAACTATAGAGGATACTTGTTATAATGTGTAATTACACAGTTATTATATTTATATTTATGTCATTTAGCTGACACTTTTATCCAGAGTGACTTTCAAGGTCACTTGTGTTACAGATTCAGGCCGGTGTAGAGTTAGAATATGGGTGTAGCACAGTATGGTCAGTATGGTCAAGACCAGGAATTGAACCCCAGTCTGCCACATGATGTGGTACCTCACGTACCTCACGGTAATGGTGTTATCCCTTGCGCCACACAAAAAAAAACATCAGAGAGACACTTCATACAAATCAGGACAAAATGAGTTCAAATGTTAAAATGACAATGACAGCATATTCATACTGGACACAGGACCAGACATACAGTACATAGTGGCTCATCATGCTTCTGTCCAGTTATCAGAGTCCGTCAGAGGGAGCAGAGCGAGGCACGGTAGTGACGCTGGCTCACTGACGTAACCCTCCTTTGTCAGGCCTGAACAAAACCGGCCCATCACACTGCGGTGGCGACTGCATTTACGAGAAATGGCGTGTGTCCTCAACGCTCAAGCCAAAAGAATTCTATGATGCAGAAAATCCACAAGAAGGGCAAGGACATTCTTTATTCTCTAAAAAAGATGCTTTTCTTCTTTCTCTGGTTTGCGTTATCTGCTAGATTCACACTTGTTAAAGCATCCGTTTGAAAGCCTGCATCGAGGGCCGCAGTTGTGCTAAACTGCTCCAGGCATCATCGGCGTGGCTTATGGATTTACAGCCTTATTTAATGAACACTTATCTCCCTCCAAATTTCCCAGATATGCAGTTTTTAACTGATTTACTCGCAGTAAAAGCTCAAATTCTGCTGGAAACGGGATCACCCCAGATATTTTTTTTTTTTTAACCAAACGAGCATGTTGAACGTTTCAGGGTTGATGTGGTTTGTGTGAAACTGGGCACACATTCATATTCACTTCTCTCTCCATCTGTGTTGTAATCCCGTAAAGCAGCTCTTGCCCACTGCCCCAAAGAGCAGGACGTCCTGGAGCCGAGCAGAGGCCGTAAAACCATGGAGCCAGAAGAGGAAATTCTCCGAACTGTAGCTGTGGGTGAAAGGCTTAACTAGGCTAAGCTTTCGAGCAGTGACTTCCAGATTTTGTGGATCTGCAGTCCAACAGAGGAGGTTAGCTTGGTTGTGTGCAAAAGAGGCACCGAACGGGTGATATTTGGCATTATTTGACGTGAAGGATCTGCCTAACGTGCTCCATCGTCTTCTTGATTTCACTGAAGTGATGCTTCAGCTGTCTATGCAGGCAGCCACCAGTTTCAGAAGACAAGACATGGGTAGAAAAAGTGCACAAACCCCTACTTGAGCTGTGAAAGTAAAGCTAGCCATGGTGAAATACACCAATCACTAACCATAACATTAACACCACCTGAGTAATATTGACCAATCGAAGAACGGACTCCTTCAGAGGCCTTGTCTTGTCTAGGTCTCCTGTAGTATCTGGCACCAAGACCTACAACGTTAGCAGCAGATCCTTTCAGAAGTACTTTCAGAAGTTGCAAGGTGGGCCTCCATGGATCACATCCATGAGCTTTAGGTGCCCATGACCCTGTTGTCCTTTTTTGGAGCACTTTTGGTAGATACTGACCACTGCATACCAGAAACACCCCACAATATACACATATGTAAGCTATGTTGTGTATTTAAGGTGGTAGTAACTTCAGGCTCCTGCAGATGGCGCTGCACGAGGATGATGGGGCTATAAATACCTGCAGGGTGTGAGAGGTGGAGAGTCTCGTTGGATGTGTGGAAATGGATGGTTCGCAAAGCAGATAAACTTCATAATTGGCTAAAAGGTGTGACTGCATTTGGGCGTGGCTAAAGGCCATACTGTGTATGGAAGCATACGGTCATACAGGTCTACCAGCAGTGGCAGAAGACCCAGTCTACAGGAGATTCTCCTCAGAATTGTGGCCGAAATACAAAACCGACGGCATGTTGTACGGCTTGTAGAAGAAAGTTGCTTCGCTTCCAGGCAAAAATTGCTTCTAGTAGTCAGTGCAAGTCCTTCCCCACCAATATCTGAAAGAACACTCTGCAGGGACCGGCATTTTCATGGCAATTCACAAAATAATATGAACAACAGTATTTCTTGCACTGTTTTTATAATGTTGATGTACGCTCTGTGTTTTCCCCAGGTTGCCACACTTCCCTCAATCCAGCTTCTAATTGTTATGAGCTGACTGGGATTTTAAACCGCTGATGTAGACTGAACAGACACCAGCGGATAGTCTGTTGGGGTTAGGCATCTTTCCTCAGATTTATTAAAACTGGAAACATCATGTTCGTGTTGACGCCGCTTTTAATTATACACCCCAAACCTTGGCGCTCGCTTTCACTCAGACACTTTTTCATGCGAGTCTCAGATTGTCTGCCATCCCAGTGTACTTTTCGTCCTTCATTTAAAAGCTCCAAACTCCTCCCAGACATCTGTCTCCGGCACCTCCGAGCTCTGAGTGCCGCAGGTCCCCGGTGGAGGCTTTAATTTCGCCACCAGTGAGCATGTAAATCACGGCTGCTATTATTGGAGGTCACTGTTAATTAAGCATCTGAAATAATCACATGACATACTCATGTGGCTTAGCACTCTGGCCTGGGATTGGGGTGTGCTTCAGGGGTCTATATTCTATAAAGTATTAAGCATATATTCAAAAATATATGCAGGTATATATTTTAATTGTAATGTAAGTACCATATATTGGACACATGCCTTCTATACAGATCATACACATATTTTAGCATATATGTATATATGCACTAAAATAGAATATATATATATATTAATATATTTTTGAATGTTGTTTTTGTTCATATATTGTTAAATATGTTATAAATATATAAATACTTGTATAACTTGATACATGGCTCAAATATAGAGTATTTCACATATTTGAACATGGCCAATTTCAAAGAAGTTGGTATAGGCACTATATGTCCAAAGGTTTGTGGACACTTCTAATAAAAGTGCTCAGCTACTTTAAATTGCACTAATTGCTGACACAGATGACATGCACCTATTGGTGCCATGCCTACTAATGCCAGGCATGGGCTAGAGGGGTATGAAATCCCTTTGCAAATGGGTCCTGGACTTCCTGACCAACAGGCACGATTGTGTGAAGGCAAGATTGTGTGAAGATTGTGTGAAGATCCACAACCTCCTCAATCCTCAGCACTGGCATCCCTCAGGGCTGTGTGTTGAGCCCTCTTCTGTTCACACTGCTCATGTATGACTGCTCACCTATCCATCCAGGCTGCATCACGAACAGCGATGAGTCTGGCTACAGGCAGGAGGTGGAACACCTGGAGGGTTGGTGCAGAAAGAACAGCGTCTGCATCAACGTAAAGACAACAAAGGAGATAGTTGTGGAAAGATGGTAAGATGGTAAGGTGGAGAAACAGCCTCATTCCAGAAGCTGTAAAACTCTTAAACTTCACCTTGACACTTTTCGAGGACACTTAGACACTTTCCACCCACTTGACACTTTATCTACACTTGGATGCTTTATTATGTTACCGCTACTTACTCATTCATGCTGCTGCACCTTTTTTAATATCCCACTTTTCCTATTTATCTCTACCCTTATTATTGTATTCATTCAATAATTTTATTTTGGGTGTAACTGGGACCTTGACATCACATATAAAGTCTCCTTTATCCTTAATAAAGACTCCCAGTAGCACTGAGCTGTGAAGCAGTGGAACTGTGTTCTCTGGAATGATGGATGGTGGCGCTCCATCCCATACTTTTCATATTGGCTGGGAAGTTGATGCGGGGATGATGAGGTGGGGGTGGTGATCGTCATCCAACATCCTGTGAGGATAGCTGAGAGGATCATCGGAGTCTCTCTCCCCTCCGCCATGGACATTTACACTGCCCGCTGCATCCGCAAAGCAACCAGCATTGTGGATGACTCCACCCACCCTTCACACAGACTGTTCTCCCTCCTGCCATCAGGAAGAAGGTACCGCAGCATCCGGTCCAACACGACCAGACTCTGCAACAGCTTCTTCCCCCAAGCCATCAGACTTCTCAACTCCAGAGACTGAACTGATGTTTTTTCTGTTCCATGCACACATACTCTCTCTCTCTCTCTCTCTCTCTCTCTATCTCCCTCTCTCTCTCACCATTTACCCCAGGCAATATGAGAAGCATTTGCACTAATAACTATTCTACCTGACTGGACTCAATATTTATTACACACTGCATAATTTGCACACTACCCCTAATTATTTATTATTCTCTGTCTGCACTTGGATTGTGTTGTACTTGTGTTCTGTATGCACTGTGTCTATGTTGCACCATGGTCCTGGAGGTACGTTGTTTCGTTTCACTGTGTACTCTGTATGTAGTTGAAATGACAATAAAACCCACTTGACTTGACCTCACTGACGCTCTTGTCGCTGAATGCAATGAGCAGGTGTCCAAATACTTTTGTCCATGTAGTGTATATCACATATATTTGTGTATATATATGTGATGGCTATTAAATGGGTATATGAACATACCAGGTTTCGCATGGGCCGTCCCATTTCAGACACTGGCATTCCTTCCTTTTCCTAATTCCGTGTCTCTGCATAATTCCCTGAAGTGAAAACACACCCACCGCCACAGCATGAGTAAAATCCCTTGAGCAACTGTCTTTTTCTTCTCTCCCTGACTTCCCTGTGTTTATTATTTTTTTAATTAACACAATTTTGTAAATTCGCTGAATTTACTGGAAGCCAATGTTGGTGAAGTCGACCTAATGCCTCCTAATCCCAGGCCTTCTGCCAGCGCTTGTGCTCTCACCCTTTTTTTTTGCCTTCGAAAACCCCTCAACTACCCCGGCTTGTTACTGCCTCCTCAATAATTCACAGGCGTCTTTGGATCATGTTTTATTCATGCTCTAAAGGAATGCTCCTAATTTACCCCCCCCCCCACACACACACACACATACACACACACCAACAAACACACACACAGACACACACACACACACCAACCTTCCAGGCTCCTTAGCAGTCTAGTTGCTAAGCAATGACGTCAACCCAGTTCTGTGAGGCATCCAGGGAAGTTGCAGTGGCACTGTCTCTGCAGACACAAGCACTTCAGTCAGCCACGGGAAAGGTTTTAGACATGACCGAGCATTTTACACGCTCAGCCAAAGCCTGCTCCTCGCATTCATCTGTCGGTGGACGAGCGTACCAGTTAGAAATCACGCCACGGTTCATTTGTGCCCAACTACTGTTGGAGAACTAATTAACGAGTCCCAGAGGTTAATTCAGTCATCATATCATTATGAAAACTGGTAAATGAAGGCCGTCATGGATACAGCTCACTTGCTTATTTATGAAGTTATGTCAGAAATCACAGAAGCCTTTATACAGTGCTGTCGATTTTTTATCTGCTCTGTTAAACACTGATATTAGAATGAACACTAATAATAACACTCCTACAGAAGGTGGTGGAGGTTCTCCATCACTGTGTTCATCATTAGAACGTCTCCAAAGTTCTCCTCATGGAGTCTAGTATTATTTAGAGTTCTCCTCAGATCAACACCTGGTTTGGTGGTAAATCAGGGCTTAATGATGGTAAATCAGGTGAGCTGCTGCTGCTGCTGCTGATGGAGTTGAACACATCCTCCACGCTGTGCTGGCTGGACTTGGGGGGCGTCCAGGAGAAACCTGGAGGAACCGAGCTCTGTTCTTCAGACTAGCTTACAGACAAGATCTCACTACTTTCTTTCTTCAGAATGAGAAGCTCTTGTTTCTCCTTTTTACTGGATTTTAAATTATGTGATTTGGTAAAGTTTTTATGTCCATTTCTCTCAATTTGGTACTGCCAATTTCACCCACTCGTACGTAGCTCCCCCTAGCACTAGCAATGCCCCCGACACTAGTAGGGTAAGGACTTACGTAACACATGTCTCCTCCGATATATGTGAAGTCAGCCACTTCCTCTTTTCCAACTGCTGCCGATGCAACATCGTCGGGTAGCTGACACACTGGCAGGAATCTGCCAGGTCCCCGGCTAAACCACACCAGCTAACAGACTGGCCAGCATTGCTTTTAGAGTGATGAGGGGGGGAGAGCGCCATCTACCCACCCGGAAAAAGCACAGCCAAATTGCGCTCTCTCAGACTCCGGCTGCTGATGGCAAAGCTGCATATGGCTGGGGATTCAAACTAGCGGCAGCTCAATAGACGGCTGAGCCACTCAGGGCCCCTTTTTATTCAATTTGTTTGCAATAATGTGAATCTGGCAGTTGTTCTTTTCATTGTGTGAAAACGTCATGATGAACGGACCAATAGAAACGCTCCAAAATGAGCAAAATAAAATCTTTCGCTTTCATTGAAAGTTGAGAAGAATTTGTCTTCTACCGCACATCACAAACCATCAGGGTACACTGCACGCTCCGAACGAATCCTGTCTTACTCCGACGTGAAGGTGACGAGTGGAAAATCAGCTCACGTCAAGGGTATTTGTGTAAACTACACACAGCTGTCACATTTCATACCTTCTGACCCCCGCGATTCACCTGCACGTCTTGTTGCATTATGACAATTGTGTGCAAGAACTAAAAAAGCATCAAAGCCTCGGCAGCCGTCGCTTTTCAAACAGCGCTCGCGGTGGAAGGTTATGGCAGCTTGCTCTACCAAGACCCCAATCATGTTGTGTTTGGCTGTTTCATCTCACTTCGCCTTTTTATATCTCTGTAGACTGCGCTTATGTAATCTCACCAACAAAAAAAAAGATGCCATCTCATAAACTTGAGGGTGGCCGCCATGGCATTGCATAACCACCGAGCTTCAGTCAGAGGCACCTGAAAGTTCTGCCGCAACACCCAGGAGGCTCCAGCTCATTAGCAGAACTATAAGTTAACCGAGAGAGTCATCAATTACAGCGAAATGACATGGATTTTTATTTATAATTAGGTGGCTTCACGAACCGTGAAAGTCGTAATGCGGTTTAATAGCATGCAGTCCATTCTCACGCCTCAGCCCCTCCCTAATGAACGTCTGCTGGGATGACAAGCTTGTCAAACGATTACATGATGATAAAATATGGACACACGATACACACAGATTGCACACAGTCATGAGCCGTTCCAGCAGCCATTCCATAGCAGCATAGCAACATAGGAACCATAAAACACCCACACAGCACAGCAACTGTCTAGCAACCACTAAGCAAGACCATCGTAACCACCGTCCAACACCATTGCACCCATCTAGCAACACCACAGCAACCACCTGGGATGCCATTGCAACTGTCTAGCAACATCATAGCAATTCCCTAGCAACACTACAAGACCCACCTAGCAAACACTCATGGTAATCACCTAGCAACCGCCAAGCAACACTACAGAAACCACCTAGCAACCACATAGCAACTCCTTGGCAACCACCTGGTGTGTCATAACAACCACCTAGCAAAAACAGCCTCACTCTAATGAGCATGTAGCAACAGCCTAGCAACTGCCTGGATGTGGGAATACTTTAAGCAGTGCAACCAATCTGTGTTTCCTTCAAGAAATTCACTCGTCTCGTTAAATAGTAACAGCAAATTGTCATTGTTTATGCTCAGTAAATACATCATCATTAGTGGCGTCAATCTGGCTCAAAAATTAAGCTGTCAAATATGATAAAATATTCACATTCTGAATACGAAAAACAGAGATGCAGTAAAGACCATTTATCTGGAACAGTGTTGTGTGTTTTTAAATACATAAATATGTGCTTTATTACAGCTTATACTGCACCCATATACTGAAGCATCATGCCCCCCCCCCCCATCACAGCTCTATTCACAGACCAAAAGTGTCCAACATTCTCAATCTATAGTATTAAAGGTAAAATACAGAAGTCAAGAAGAAGTTTGACTGCGCAGTTTGTATTCTCACGCCTCAGACCCTCCCTAATGAATATCTTCTGGGATGACAAGCTTGTCAAACGATGCACTTGATGATAAAATATGGACACACAATTCACACAGATTGCACACAGTCATGAGCCGTTCCAGCAGCCATTCCATGTCCCATCACCAGGAGCTTCTTCATGATGCAGGACAAAACACGAAGGCAAGCACAGCATGCTACACAGATCGTCAGGCCTGGCCGAGGTTCTTCATAGCAAAAGTGCCCTCATACCCTAGCAACATCAAAGCAATCATCTAATAAGTACTTAGTAGCACCATAGCAACCACCAAAAAAATCCCAAAGCAACAACATAGAAACCATATAACAACCACACAGCAACCAGCTAGGATACCACAGCAACTGTCTAACAACCACTAAGCAAGACCATCGTAACCACCGTCCAACACTATTGCACTCTTCTAACAACACCACAGCAATCACCATACCATAGCAACTATCAAAATGTGAATACATAAATATGTGCATATATGTTCACCCCAACCCCATCACAGCTCCATTCACAGACAACAAATGTCCAACTTTCTCAATCTATGGTGTTAAAAGTGAAATACCGAAGTCGAGAATAAGTTTGACTGTGCAGTTTGTACATGATTTCACTCACTGTGAGTTACAGCCGGGCAGATAGCATCATGTAATACATACATTATTACTCAATGATGAGCGAGTGGGAATTCAAACCATTACCTGCTTGATTTCCCTTTCTGTAAAGATATCCCATCTCTGCAGCATGTTAATTAAAGGAGAAAAGAAAAGTCTTTCAACTCAACCTAAGATCCCTTTTTTATTTCCGCACAAAGCAGTATGAGGAGGAACACTATTCCTCAGGTTATCTCAGTCTCGCTTATCACTTAGCAAAAAGGAATAGCTCGTACGCTGCCTTATCTTTAATTAGATGAAATTACACTGCCAGCAATCCAAGACAAAATACTCCTGTGGGGAAAGATAATTCAAATGTACATGAGCAGGATGGCGCCGGAGATTGTGTTGTGTGGAGATGATTTAAGCGCTGGATTAGAGAGCACCTCTTACCTTCTTTCCCCACCATTTTCTCTCCGATAATTTGGCCATTCCAGTCAGGGGCTCATTCGCTACTAAAATAAGTCATTGAAGTCCAGTGAAAAGGAAGGGCATTAAAGTTCTCCTGCGAGTTTGATGGCGAGGTGATAAAGACCACGAGAGAATGCCTCTACCCTAATTGGTCAGCAGATTAAAAAAAGCCTCTCCTCCCATGCTGACCTTGACCAATGAGTCCCTATTATACCTTTTCATCTGTGCCGACCTGCGGCCCGGCGATACATTCCGGTAGAGAGTTATGGGTAAGCCAGAGTGTTTACTGCGTGCTTCAAGCTGTGAGCAACAATAATAACTGAATCACAGTTACGTTACATCGCTTCCATTCTAGCAGCCTCTTACTCACAGGGGAACTGAAGAAAACAATAGTGAAACTCTTCTACTAGTCTGAGCATCTGCATGTTCTGCCTCAGAGCCACATTATGCATCAATTTTAGTCTGTAAGTTATGGGGATTTGGGGGATTTAAAGACCTCTCTGGTGAGAATGTGAAAAGAGTACCTTTAAAACGTGCATTGGGGTTCGGTCTCCTTTCAGAGGGAATGAATCTGATCCTTGCAAGTTCACATTCACTCAGTCAGTGGACTAGATCAGGGTGGAGTATTCAGAGAGAGCTCAGTCAAAAAAGAGAATCACAGCTACTGTTGTCATTCTTATAAGCATAATAGCTTTTTTGATTGTATTTTAATGTTATTAAAATGTGTTTTAATGTTAAACCATTTAAATGTACATACGTACTGTAACTATCTACAGACTTCTTTAGTTGAATTTTAGTAACAATTTCAACTATGAATGCAGGTTAATGTAAATTAATTGTTGTGTAAAACTGCTTTTTATGTTTCTGAATAAATCATTTTGCTCATTTATAATGAAATGCTGTCAATAAAGAAGGCATTTACATCCAACAAGCACTAGAAATTGTCTGGGAATACTGACTAGCCCTGTTATTTTCAAACAACAGAGGGAAAAAGCAGCAGTACCGGATCCACTGCAATAATAGCTTGGCCGCCTGTTTTAGTAGCTTGTCATTAAAACACAAAATATCGTACCTGTTCAGTAAGAAAAAGCTCAGCATCACATTTTAATTCATTCAGCTTATGGAGCTCTCGTCACCATACAAAAGCCTAGCTAGTTAGCGAGGCCTCTTTCTAGTCGCGCTCTGTTTTGGCTTGCCAGCTCTCTTCAGTTGTAGTTCTGCGTTTCTTTAGTTTGACAGTGGGTGAACGAGCAGATGAAGACTTAGGTTTGCCATCTGATATCTCCGTGTTCGCGGGAGCTCTTTTATCTACGCCATTAACAGCATCGCGGTTGCTCAGGTAACCATGAAACGGTGATGGACCCTCCTTCAGAAGCTGTGCATGTGACGTAAGTACGTAAAAGACATGACCTCACGCAAAAACCTACCAGACACTGTTTTTAGAGTGAAGATATTAGATGTTGCAGGGACAGTCGTGTTAGCACAATGATGCCATTTATTTCAATATTTTGTCCCCCCTTTACTCTACTACTGCTCTACTCTCTACTCTACTACTAAATACTACTGCTTTCAGTGTAAAAGAGCGATCGTATTGACTGCAGCTTTTAATATCGTCTTCAAAATCATTTGGAATGTACGCTGACTGTAATAGAGAGATTGGCGTCTCTGTTGTTGGTTGACCTGCATCTCAAGCTGGTCCTGCACTTAAATGACTGGTTAAATGACTTAAGCATCAGAAGGAAAAAACACAAAAATGAACAAAACTGAATCCATTAATGCAGGAAATGAATAAAGCCTTTTTTTTCCAGCAATATGTGAATGACTTTGTCTGTCAGTTACAGAAATCTGCAATTGAGCCTTTTATACAGAATAAAGATAAACAAAGCAAACAAAGACGAGCTACTCTGACACACTAACTAATTGTTTTGCCTCGTTCCTTTAAACACAGTTACAAGGTTTGTGCGTGACAGCCATATATATATATATATATATATATATATATATATATATAGTTATATAGTTATAGTGTGTATACTATATGTTCTAAACTTTTAATTTTCTATTGGTACATTCATCATGAAACCTTAAACATAATAAAGAACAACTTTCCCATTATGTCAAAAAGTAAAAAAATGCAAAAATTTATATACAAGATTTTGGCACGACAGGTGAAAAAAAACATTGATTATCTTCATCTACAGTCATAACTGTCAAGGGCTGGAAATATTAGACAGCAAGTGAAGACAAGAACCAAAAAGTGATGGTATGGTGGTCAGTATGCAGTCAGTATGTGGTCAGTATGCTGTATGCAGTGGTCAGTACCTACCAAAAGTACTCCAAGGAAAGACAGCCTATGAATCTGTGAGCACATGAACTCACAACTTGCAGGACTTAAAGGATCTACTGCTAAGGTCTGAAGATGTCCAGATACCATAGGGCACCTTCCGAGGTCTTGAGGAGTCCATGCCTCGATGGGTCAGAGCTTTTAGCGGCATGAGGGGGACCTTCTTAATGTTAGGTAGCTAGCTGGTGCTAATGTTATGGCTGACGGGATTGAAATGTGTCTGTATGTTTCTAAAATGCAGAGCTTGCAGCGTAATGAAAGCTCCACTCAGACTTGTATGAAGTGACGCCCTGATCATCATCCAGTCGAGACATTCAGCTGCATTTGCTCTTTTTAAATGTAGCTCCTGCATCCAGATATTGATCGGATCCCTGTTCCAAGCAATCCTTAAATATTTAACACAGGTTTTTTCACAATAGCCATAAAATACAGTTAATTAAATGATGCACGATGTCTTTTACCTTGCCGTTATTGTGGCAGTTATGGAAGTTCTAGGGAAAGGTCAACAAGGAGACTCTAATGCAGCGTCACCTTTCTACAGCCAATCACATACACCCCTTTGGTCTGAACAACCACCTGGAGGTTGGCTCCGCCCATTGCTTCTAGGTTTGGCAGAATCAGCGAGAATCCTGCCGTTGCAAGACCTGGGCTGGCGATGAGGCCTACGCCAAAGATTTTATCTAGCCACAAATATTGTCCCCATCATGCTTTACTGCTCTCAGGTCTGCAGAGTCTCCATTATTATGAGGAAAGTTGCAGTTGTGCTGTTTGTATCATCTTGGCCATCTCGGCCGTCTCTGTGGAGAGGAGTTTTGTTTTCACAGCAAGAGATTCTCACCCCTGCTGTTTCGGCCCTTGTTGCTCACTAGCAGCTCAACAGACAGTCATATACACAATGGCTAATGGCTAATATAGACTATTACAAGGGGGTGGAGAAATCTACATTATGTCCTGCTCACAATGACTTTCTGCTTGCATATCTTATTTCAAATTAAAATGACATAAGTATTGGGACAGCTACTCATTCATTGTGTCTTCTGAAATCAAGGGTATTAAAACAGAGCTTATCCTGCTTGTGTTGGAGTAACTGTCTCTACTGTCCATGGATGAAGGCTTTCTACTAGATTTTAGAGGAGGAACATTGCTGTGAGGATCTAATTGCACTCAGTGACAATATTAGGGAGGTCAGGATGTTGGTTAGATGATCTCCACCCCACCTCATCATCCCTCATCTCAAAAGTACTGGATGGAGCACCACCGTCCATCATTCCAGAGAACACAGTTCTTCCACTGCTCCACAGCTCAATGCTGCTAAGGGGCTTTATACCCCTCTACTAGCCTACGCCTGCACGGTGCCAATAGATCATGGTTATTTATCTGCTCCAGAGAGTCCTATTCTATTGGCAGTACCTCTCTACAAGGACTAGACAAGCTATGTGGTATATCTGTGCATTTGCACATCTGTATCAGCAGTGGGTGCAGCTGAATGCATTTATTAGAAGGGGTGTCCAGAAGTATTTGGACATATAAGAATTTAGATGGCAAACATGTCTAGCTTTATTGACGACATGGCGTAAAGGAAACAGAGCTAGAAATGTGATCTTCCGCTGCTCGAACCATCGCTTTAAGCATCGAATTATAATGAATGAGTGCTGCTACAGCCACAAGCCCACGCAGCCCTTTCTTGTCTTGAACAAGCCTTGCACATTTGTACATTACATAATTCCTAAATGGGGCCCATGCCGTTGAATGTGATCTGTGTCAGACCTGCAGTCTGACGCTGATGAGATGCTACACAAATGGAAGGGTTTTAATCCTCATGAGAACCGCAGGGGCATGGATGTTTTCCCAGCGGCCCAGCTCGGCCGGTCTGGACTGGAACATGCAGTCCTCGCCCTTCAGGCAGTCAGGACACGCTCTCTCTCCCTCGCGCCGTTCGCAGCATAAGGGTTGTCACAAGCAGATCACGGCGACATTTGTCAGCTCCAGCCTGCAGTGGCGGGGATCTGGAGCCGTTCCACGGTGGTATAATGACTGGTGGGTGCTTGCGCGCTTGTCGACATGGTGTCACCATTTGCATCCGCATCCACCCGTGTGCAAACACAGTCATGGAATCCAGTTCGTTTCGCTGGAGGAGAAGACGAGGGGAACTCTGCTGCCTGCTCGAGCTCGAGCTCAGTATCTACAGTCGCTTCCTACAGCTTACTTTGAAAGCGTGACTCACAGGCAGTGGGTATGTCACTCATTCGGCCTCTTTGCTTTCCTCTGACAGTTGGATGGACTTGGCCAACATCTAAAAAGTGTGGGTGCCAAGAAGTGCTTGATGAATTGATGCAAAGCAAACAAAAAGCCTTTTAATGGATGTTTTAAAGCTTAAAGGCAGTTTTTTATTTTCTACAATCAGACCTGTCGCCTGAACCCCCTTTAATCGTAAAGCGCTGCAAAACAAGACTGTGTGAATATAGTGAGAGTTTTGACATGTGCTCCAGGTGTCAGTGAAAATGAGCTTGCTGATAAAGAACAGGTGGGAGGTCTGGGTTTTGGGGTGGGTTTTTATTTGGGGGGGCGGGTATTTGTGGGGCGAGGGAATAAAGGTTTTATTAGTGTTTTTTTTTTAGGTCTGGAGGGTCTTTTTAGGGTTTTTGTGGGGGGTTTTGGGAGGTCTGGGTTTTGGGGGTATTTGGGAGGTCTGTTTTTTGGGGGGCTGCGATCTGGGTTTTGTGGGCTTTTTGCAAGGTCTGGGATTTTGGGTATTTTTTGGGAGGTCTGGGATTTTGGGTATTTTTTGGGAGGTCTGGGATTTTGGGTATTTTTTGGGAGGTCTGGGTTTTGGGGTATTTTTTGGGAGGTCTGGGTTTTGGTGGGGTTTTTTGGAGGTCTGGATTTTGGGGGTATTTGGGAGGTCTGGGTTTTTTGGGGGTGTGGATTTTGGGGCTTTTTGGGAGGTCTGGATTTTTTGGGGGTCTGGATTTTGGGGCTTTTTGGGAGGTCTGGATTTTTGGTTTTTTTTGAGAGATCTGGGATTTAGTGGGATTTTCTCTCTCTCTCTCTCTCTCTCTCTCCCACCAGTTTGTACAGAAGTCCTTATAGTTCACACACACATATATATACACACAGATTTCAGGGACGTCTGTACAAACCGGTGGGGCCATTCTTTGGTTTGTAATAACACTTTCGGCCCACCAGCGGGTTAAGGGGTTAAGAGGAGTAGCAGTATGTATGACAAAAGTATGACAAAAAGGGGGGACCAAGGGTCCCAATACAACGCAATCTAAGACTGGCAGAAATGATCATTGGTTGTGGTATTATTATTATTATTATTATTATTATCATATCACATGTGACTACAAAGTTCAAATCATCCTGATGATGAAATGACTTATTTATAAGTATTATAA
The DNA here is from genome assembly GCF_030463535.1 of Salminus brasiliensis. Lineage (NCBI taxonomy): Eukaryota > Metazoa > Chordata > Actinopteri > Characiformes > Bryconidae > Salminus > Salminus brasiliensis. The sequence goes on along the minus strand of NC_132894.1, from coordinate 3,712,302 downwards.
TATATATTACTATATATTTGAGGTCATTTTATTTATTGTAAGTAAATCTTGCATAGAGTGAAGGGGGTGGGACCAAAAATTATGTTTGTCCATTTTTTTCTTTTATGGATTCATTAGCTGAAGGTATTGAAAATATCAGTGGTCAGGTATGTTATATTTCTCTTGTAGCGAAGGTCGAAGGTCATGAGCACGCCTTCTTTAAAGAGGTGTTCCAGATTGCTCACCCCTCTCTGTCTCCATATTGGAATTATTAAAGCCTTCCTTCCTTCCACCAACCTTTCTCAACACATTTAAGACTGTCGGGCGGTGCGTGACAGTGAGGAAATTTGGGGGAGTGAAACTGAAATAGAAATAAGTGAAATTAGTGCTAAAGAGGCTAAGCTAACTTTGAGCTGCCTGAAATCCGACTGCAGCAGGTTTGCAGTTCTGAGAAGGTTCACTTTTCAGTAAAGTCTCTACAAGAGGTACAAGAGACTCCTGATAGCTGGAACACAGGGTTATCAGAAGGAAGAGTGGAAGCCGAGTATAAACCCCGGCCTTGTTTACGCTCCGGGAATAAAAGGGAAAAGAGAGAAAAAGGGGGAAATGATGGTATTTTGGCTTGGTTTGGGCTGGTAATGCCTACCTGCAGTCCCTCTCCTGAGTGTATGCTCCATTCTGTCCACTCTGATATGCGATTGAAAGCCGGCTGCCATCATTGCTTGAAATGTAGCTCCCAATGCATTTCACCTTTCAAGTTCTCAGATACTCTCTCAGGAAAGTCCAGATTATTTTCTTAAGGCCATCTTTGAGGTTTTCTTTTGTGACTGTCTGTAACACAGCCTTTCCTGCTGCATTTTAGAGCTTATCATAAAGAATAGAAGATATGAATTTTCCATTATTCAGTTAAATCTGTGCAAAATCAAGAAAATAATGAAACTAACCCCTAAAATAAACAAACCTTAATGCAGAAAGTCTTAATACACACTATGGTGTTACCAAGGGGCTTCTGTACTGATTGGTGGGGCTATTCTCTGGTAATAGAACACTTTCGGCCCGCCGGTGGACACTAGGCTTTTTAAGGGGTTAAAATAAGCTTTCCAAAAATTTCAGTAAATAAGAGCTGTGGAGAGATAGTGGAGGGAACAGCCAACAGGAAAACAATTCCTGGTATGATGTCAGAAAATAAATTAGATATTAATTCTAGTTATTTAATCATTTAATTTTAATATTAATATTAATTAAATATTGTATTTCATAGGATTATGAAAAAAAATAAATAAAATATTTATATACAATTTCTAATATATAATATTATATAATAATAAAAATATAATGAAATATAACTTTTTTAGGAATTTAGGAATTAGGAAAAATTAAGAAAACAATGTACAAAAAATTGTGAGTGTACCTCTGTCACTCTCTCTCTCACTCTCTGTTTAACTCTCTCTTTTACTCTCTCTCTCACTTTTAGTCTCTCTCTCTCACTTTCCCTCTTTTTACTCTCTGATTCTCTCTCTCTCTCTTCTTCACTCTCTCACTCACTATTATTCTCTTTCGCCCTCACGCTTTTTTTTTTTTCTCTTCCTCTCTCTCAATCACATTCAGTCTCTATCTCTTTACCTTCTTGTTCTCTGTTTTTTATTTTTAATTTGAAGGTTTTTTTCTTAAGTATGAAGTTCAGAAAAAAAATCACATCTAAGCAGAATTTCTTTCTAAAGACATTTTTGTGAATCCGGCCCCTGGTTCAAATACAAGAACAATGGAATAAGACACAGGGGGCCCACAGAGGGTCCTTCTGTAGGAGCTGACCTGGAGGATTCTCTCATATCTCTCTACACTCTCTCACACTGTTTCTAAAACCCTTCAGGTCAGGAATACAGGTCAGGAATTTCCCCCACTGAAACACCAGATTTAGTCTTTTTGTGGATAGTTTTAGTCTAGTTTTACTTGAGTTTTAGCCTGGATTTACTATATGTTAAGTCTGTTTGGATAGTTTTAGTCTAGTTTTAGTCTAGATTTAGTTTAGTTTTAGTATCTTCGGATAGTTGTTGTCTAGTTTTAGTTGGGGTTTAGTTTAGTTTTATTCTAGATTTAGTCTGTTTGGATAGTTTTAGTCTAGTTTTAGTTGGGTTTTAGTTTAGTTTTATTCTAGATTTAGTCTGTTTGGATAGTTTTAGTCTAATTTTAGTTAGTTTTAGTTGGGTTTTAGTTTAGTTTTATTCTAGATTTAGTCTGTTTGGATAGTTTTTGTCTAGTTTTATTAGGGTTTTAGTTTAGTTTTATTCTGGATTTAGTCTGTTTGGATAGTTTTAGTCTAGTTTTAGTTGGGTTTTAGTCTAGATTTAGTCTGTTTGGATAGTTTTTGTCTAGTTTTATTAGGGTTTTAGTTTAGTTTTATTCTAGATTTAGTCTGTTTGGATAGTTTTTGTCTAGTTTTATTAGGGCTTTAGTTTAGTTTTATTCTGGATTTAGTCTGTTTGGAAAGTTTTAGTCTAGTTTTAGTTGGGTTTTAGTTTAGTTTTATTCTGGATTTTAGTTTAGTTTTTTTAGTTTAGTTTATGTTTTGTCTGTTTGGATAGTTTTTGTCTAGTTTTATTTGGGTTTTATTCTAGATTTAGTCTGTTTGGATAGTTTTTGTCTAGTTTTATTAGGGTTTTAGTTTAGTTTTATTCTGGGTTTAGTCTGTTTGGATAGTTTTAATTTAGTTTTATTTGGGTTTTAGTCTAGATTTAGTCTAGTTTTGTCTAGTTTTACTCTACATTTAGTCTGTCTGTGTAGTTTTAGTCTAGATTTAGTTTAGTTTTATTTGGGTTTTAGTCTAGATTTAGTCTAGTTTTGTCTAGTTTTACTCTACATTTAGTCTGTCTGTGTAGTTTTAGTCTAGTTGTAGTCTATGTTTAGTCTGTATGGATAGTTTTAGTCTAGTTTTATTTGGGTTTTAGTCTAGATTTAGTCTAGTTTTGTCTAGTTTTACTCTACATTTAGTCTGTCTGTGTAGTTTTAGTCTAGTTGTAGTCTATGTTTAGTCTGTATGGATAGTTTTAGTCTAGTTTTATTTGGGTTTTAGTCTAGATTTAGTCTAGTTTTGTCTAGTTTTACTCTACATTTAGTCTGTCTGTGTAGTTTTAGTCTAGTTATAGTCTATGTTTAGTCTGTATGGATAGTTTTAGTCTAGTTTTAGTTGGGTTTTAGTCTTGATTTAGTCTGGTTTTAGTTGGTTGATAGTCTGTTCAGAAGTAGAGGTAAATGTAAATACAGCAGTTGTGACAGGAAGCAATGCTAAGCTGGACTTTGGGAAAGGGCAGTGTGTTTAGAATACAAGTCAGGAAGTTTCTCCCACTGAATCAATCCATCACAGTGATGTGTCGAGGATGAAGCCGCATCCTGTTTCTTTGGTGAAGCGCAGATTTTTTTTACATTCATAGCCTGCTGTGAAAGCCACCTCTCAGGCATCCATCCTGTCATATCGCTGATGTCATATCAGGATATCGCGGCCTTTCAGAATATTTAAGCCCCATTTGGAAACACAGGCTGTTTTTATGTTGTGTGAACAGTTTTCATGAGTAGTGGGTCGACGGAAATGGACCAACATGGCTGGTAGACTAGTGTCACAACCAGAAGACTGTGAGTTCTGGCCCCAGGACCGATTGGGAGGTTCAGGTTGGACCACAGATCTCTGAAGTAATGCACTCTTTAGTCGGGGTCACAGCCAGTCATGATAGTGGTCAGATCCAAGCCGAATCATTGCTTCCATAGGCTGTGTACTTTTTTCAGTGTTTATTTTGATAGGTGATTTTTATTTAGTCTTAGTCTTTAAATCAAAATGTAGATTTTAGTAATTTAGTAATTGTTAGTTTTAGTCTAGATTTAGTCTATAGATGAGTGTATGCTTAGTCTGTTTGAATAGCCTTTGTCTAGTTTTAGTTGGGTTTTAGTCTAGATTTGGTCCAGTTTTGTCTAGATTTAGTCTAGATATAGTCTATTTTTAGTCTGTTTGGATAGTTTTAGTCTAGTTTTAGTTGGGTTTTAGTCTAGATTTAGTCTAGTTTTGTTGAGTTTTAGTTTAGATTTTTAGTTTTGAGTGTATTTTTAGTCTGTTTGGATAGTTTTAGTCTAGAGTTGGTCTATGTCTAGTCTCTTTAGATAGTTTTAGTTAGGTTTTACTCTTTGGGATTTAGTTTAGTTTAGTTTATAATAATAATATAATGACTGTAGTTTGTTCCCTGTTCCATCATGATTTAGAAAACATCATTTCAGGGGTTTTAGGCAATCTGTCAGTCCTTCACTTTATTGTTTAGTTTAGATCTCTGCATTTCTGAAAAGTAGGTCATCAGCAAATATTTTCTGTCATAACTTTCATTCATGAAATGAACACTGCATTTTTCTTCAAAACATCACTGGAATCTCAAAGTCAATAAGCCCTCAAAATAAGCATGATTCCAACACTTCTGTGCCTCGTCATACGGCAAGAGGTCGGCTATTAAACTTTAACACTCTTATATAACAGCACCAGCTACTCAAACCGTACTCTACTACTGTCAAAGACACTCAACTAACCTTATTTGACAAAGCTGGTCTGTGCAGGGTTTTTTGTTGAGGTTAACAGGCTTATGATGTCAGTTCTGTGCAGTTTCAGCTTCAATGTAACAAATTTAGCAGTTTGGCTCTTTAATGACCTCATGATTCAGAGCCTCCAGTGGCATTCAGGAGAAAAATGTACAACATGGGAGTTCAGCAAAAATGTATGTTCTTCTTCATGGGTCTTAAAGCAACATTATACAATACCCTATACATATGTCCATAAGTTTGTGGACACCCCTTCCACAGAATGCTTTCAGCTACTTCCATTCAGTTGAACCCATTGCTGACATCCACACACACACAGCTTGTTTAGTCCATGTTGAGAAGTACTGCCAATAGAATAGGACCCTCTGGAGCAGATTAAAAGAGCAACATTAACCTATTAGCCAGGCGTGGGCTGGAGGTGTTCAAAGCCCTCCAGCAGCATTGAGCTGCGGAGCAGTGGAAGAACTGTGTTCTCTGGAATGATGGATGCTGGAGCTCCATCCAATACTTCTGGGGTGAGTTGGGGAGTTGGGGATGAATGAGGTGGGGTGGTGATCCAATCTCCAAACATCTCAAACATCCAATCAAATCCTCACAGCAATGCTCCTCCAAAATCTAGTAGAAAGTCTTTTTCCCTGGACAAAGACAAAAAAAAATTAGAGACAGTTACTCCAACAAAAGCAGGATAATGTTTTTTTAAATACCATTGATTTTAGAAAAAACAACAAATGAGCAGCCGTCCCAATACTTTTGTCCATATAGTGTAGCTATAGCTATATATTTTTTTACAGCAAAAAAATCATGCTGATTGTCGGATTGCTGCTACTATCACTACAAATGCATGTGTATGGCTGTCCTTGAGGGGGCATGATTTGTATTTACAGCAGTTGAGTTAAGGCGAGTTACACTTTCCAACTGTAGGGGGAGCCCAGGAGCAAAAAAAATGCTAGTTCTCACATAATAAAAGGAACATTTGGTTATAGCCAATCACACCAACACTACATTCCTTCTGATTGGTCGGATTCAATTTCATATAGTTCTGTCCTGCTCAACATTCAATGCTACCAGCCCCATCATGCACCGCATGGCTGCTTATGACGGGAACGCTGCTTCCCATAGAATATGAATGGGTTCCGTTCCGGTACGTTACCGTGCTGTACCGATGTAAATGCACTGCCAGGTTTTTGTTTATGAGCTGTGTGTAGAAACGCTTTAGGTGAGTCGACAGCGTGAAGGTAATAAGGATGAAGAGCAGGGACTGGTAGTTCATGCCAACCACTTAAATAATCAAAGACGGCCACGGCGTCCCGGTACCAACTCCCCACCACCGCCATCTGCCACTGTGCTCATTTAGAATTAAAATATTTACACCGTGGGGGACGTAGTCACTTTACATCTCCTGTCTTGTATGTTAATAAGCCGCGGAGACCAGGCACTGTGACTGAGCTTCTACTTCTCCATCGCTGCGTTTGTTTGGAGGGCAAATTCCAGCACTCCAAAAACTCTCACTTGCTGCTTGCTTCACTCCTCATCAACACACACTACTACACACACATACACAAAAATAATGGGCTATCCCACTTGTTTTACATCACTTAGACAGGGACACTAGCACATACCAAACCTGAGCATGAATGTGAAACATCTGGTAGTGTGGATAGTGTGACTATTGGATGAGCATCTGCATGTATCTTGAGTGGAAGAACAAAACTAGCAGCTCAAAAAACGTACAGTGCTGCAGAGGTACTCCACAAAATGTTCAGAAAAAACCTTGCTCGAGCAAACTGCTTCGTAAGACTTGTTATGGCCAGACTGGTTGCACATCAACCATCTCCAACCTTGAGGAGGATCAGCTACAACAGCAGAAGACCAGGTCGGGTCTTCGACTTCTGTCAGCCAAGACCAGAAGGCTGAGGCTGCAGTGGCTCAGCACAGACTCACCAACTCTGGACAGTTAGTTGAAGGGATCTAACCTCAGCTAGAGTAGTTAACATCTAGCTAACATCCCCTAGAGTAGTTAACATCTAGCTAATATCCTTTAGAGTAGTTAACATCATGCTAACATCAGACAAGGTTTTGTAAACGTCTAGGTAACATTAGACAGCCAAAATAATGAACATCTAGCTAACATTACCCAGAGTAGTGAACATCTAGCTAACATCCCCTAGAGTAGTTAACATCTAGCTAACATCAGCCAGAGTTGTAAACGTCTAGGTAACATTAGCCAGCCAAAATAATTAACATCTAGCTAACATTACCCAGAGTAGTGAACATCTAGCTCACATCACCTAGAGTAGGTATCATCTAGCTAACATCCTCTAGAGTAGTTAACATCTAGCTAACATCCTCTAGAGTAGTTAACATCTTGCTAACATCAGCCAGAGTTGTAAACGTCTAGGTAACATTAGCCAGCCAAAATAATTAACATCTAGCTAACATTCACTAGAGTAGGTATCATCTAGCTAACATCACCTAAAGTAGTTAACATCAAGCTAACATCAGCCAGAGTAGTTAACATCTAGTTCACATCCCCAAGAGTATTTAACACCTAGCTAATAGCATCTAGAGTAGTTAACATCTTGCTAACATCAGCCAGAGCTGTAAACGTCTAGGTAACATTAGCCAGCCAAAGAAGTTAACATCTAGCTAACATTACCCAGAGTAGTGAACATCTAGCTAACATCACTTAGAGTAGTTAACATCTAGTTAACATCACCTAGAGTAGTTAACATCTAGTTAATAGCAGCTAGAGGTATTAACATATTTCTAGCATTAGCCAGAGTAGTTAACATCTAGTTAACTTCCCCTAGAATAGAGAACATCTAGCTAACATCACCTAGAGTAGTTAACATCTAGTTAATAGCAGCTAGAGTTGTTAACATCTTGCTAACATCAGCCAGAGTTGTAAATGTCTAGGTAACATTAGCCATCCAAAGTAGTTAACATCTAGCTAACATTACCCAGAGCAGTGAACATCTAGCTAACATTAGCCAGCCAAAGTAGTTAACATCTAGCTAACATCAGTCAGAGTACTTAACATATCTAATCACTCTGTACAATTGTGGAGAGCAGAAACGCATCTCAGGATGTACACCACCACCTCCAACTTTGAGGAGGATGAGCTACAACAGCAGAAGACCAGGCTGGGTTCCACTTCTGTCAGCCAAGACCAGAAAGCTGAGGTCTGCAGAGGATCAGCACAGACTCATCAACTCTGGACAGTTAGTTGATGACTGGAGAAACTTAGCCTTTTCTGATGACGCTTGGCACCAACAGCATGACCCCATGGGTTCAACCTGCCTGGTGTCAACAGTCCAGGCTGGTGGGGGTGGTGTAATGGTGTGGGATGTGGGCCATTAACACCAATCAATCATTGCATAATTGCCACAGACTGTCTAAGTATCGCAGCTGACCATGTGCATCCCTTCATGACCACAATTTACCATCTTCTGCTTAACAGCTTCTTCCTGATGATGATGCACCATCCCAGCCAACATGCTCATGTGGGGCTCACATGGCTGGGACATGGGCTAGGTTTCAGGTGGCCTTCTGGTTCACAATTGGGCTACCCATACAGGTCCCACCTGGGTATATTAGCTGGGATGTCATAAAGCAAAGGTCTTTTGAACTAGTTTAATGAACATGGCAATATTCATTCAGTATGGTGGTTCTTCCCAATCCCTGGATCTGAATCCAGTAGAACATCTTTGGGATGTGGTAAAATGGGAGATTCAGAGCATGAAGGCGCTCCTAAATCAATCAGTCATGCCAACATGGACCAGAATCTCAACATCTTGTGGAATCCATGCCTGGAGATATTGGGGCTGTTATGGAGCAAAGAAAGGCCCTACCCAGTATTAGTGTAGTACTCCCAATAAAAAGTGGTCCAGTAAGTGGAATTTGAAATCACAGGGGTCTGCAATGACCTAGAATGGCCTACTATCCACAAAGGAGGCCTTAGACTATGGAAGGTTTCGAGAAGCACTGATGGCAAATGCCACAACATCAGTGAGGTGTCACATTATTAATAGAGAAAAGTCAGCAGACTGAAACAAATTAGCTTCAACAGCACTTCACCACTGCCTGATCAATTAGACTGACTGTCAGAGAGATGGTCTGCTGTCATTATAAGCATGCCCAGTCTGCCATTGTTCCTATTAGCGCCCTGTCCCACACCAACAACGTGAAAATGTTTTATTTTCCTTTGTTTTTTTCCCCGAGCAGCTCCCTGAGCTCATGGGTAGTCGTTTTTACCACATCTGGTGTTGATGGTGATGAGTAGCTGTTACAGCTCACACCTCAGAGTCGTAGTGGCTAATGCTAGCATCAATCAGAAGAAACATAGCCGTCGAGTCGTGTCCACAGCCAGGGGACTGCAAAGCCCTGTCACTGTGTTTCAGCTGAGTCGCACACCTTTTACGGTCACAGGGAGCTAAGAGGTCCTCTCTTTCCTCCAAATAAAACTATACACCACTAGACTTCAGTTGCTTGGGAAGAAACTGAGCTGGGCTGAAACTGACAGAAGGCAAAAACATTTGGTAACACAACACTGGATGCTAATTAGGTCTTTTTTCCTCAGTGGCAAATTAAAGTTAATCAGTGGACAATATGCCACTGACGTCATGTTAGTTTGTCAGAGGAATCTAACCTCAACTAGAGTAGTTAACATCTAGCTAACATTACATAGAATAGGTAACATCTAGCTAACAATAGCTAGAGTAATTAACATCTCTCTAACATAACCTAGAGTAGTTATTCTCTAGCTAACATCACCTACAGTAGTCAGCATCTAGCTAACAAGAAGCTAGAGTAGTTAACATCTAGCTAACTTTACCTAGAGTAGTTAACATCGAGCTAACATCACCTAGAGTAATTAACATCTACCTAACATCAGCCAGAGTAATTAACATCTAGCTAACATTACCTAGAGTAGTTAACATCTAGCTAACATCCCATACAGTAGTCACCATCTAGCTAACATTACCCAGAGTAATTAACATCTGGCTAACATCACCCAGAGTAGTTAACATCTAGCTAACAAAAGCTAGAGTAATTAACATATAGCTAACTTTACCTAGAGTAGTTAACATCTTCCTAACATCAGCCAGAGTAATTAACATCTAGCTAACATTACCTAGAGTAATTAACATCTCTCTAACATCACCTAAAGTAGTTATTTTCTAGCTAACATCACCTACAGTAGTCATCATCTAGCTATCAAGAAGCTAGAGTAGTTAACATCTACCTAACTTTACCTAGAGTAGTTAACATCAGCCAGAGTAATTAACATCTAGCTAACATTACCTACAGTAGTCAACATCTAGCTAACATTACCCAGAGTAGTTAACATCTAGCTAACAAAAGCTAGAGTAGTTAACATCTAGCTAACATCAGCCAGCCAGAGTAACCAAACTGTGATGTTCTAGACAACCGGGTCAGAACATCTCCAAAACATCAGCAGGTCTTTTGCGGTGTTCCCTGGTTTTTGAGTACGGAAAACTACAGAGCAGTTTGGTAGCTGCCCTACCCAAACACGCCCACTTTGCCCGGGTATTAACGGATGGGTTGAATCATCTGGTGTATTTGCTGTCCAAGAACACTCTCAGGCCTTCGGACTGGACTTGGCTAGATGTGAACTTCTGAACGGAGCAGCGCTTGAGCTGCGACTGCCGACGATATACAAGAACCCACAACCAACAGCTGAGGAAACTGGAACGCAGCATTATAACCCATGCCACATTTGTTTGCGAGCAGAAAAGGAGATCTTTTATTATGATTGGAGTTTGATAAGTGATTTTATGTTTTTTCAGTCTTTCTTTCCATCTATGCCTTGTTTTTATCTTTTAATGACATCAACACAAACAGAGAAAGTCAGGAGTTCAGTCTCGAAGACTTTGCTACAGAATTTAAACCACATGTAAATGCATTTTATGTATTTATTTATCTACATTTTGCATAATTCGCTCCGTCCTGTAATTCTATTAAACTGTATCGCTAAACAAAAGCGGTCAAAATTCCGCAACATCTAATGAAGGGTTAAAAACAACAGTGATAACAAACGTTCCGACTTCCTCAGGCCTTTTTCGGCCCACGGAGAAGTTAGCCGTCAGCCTGCAAGCCTCGGTAAAGCGCAAATTACATTTCTCTTCTCTTTAACCTCTTCTCTTCTCGAGTGACCTTGCAAGCCAATGAGAAGAGTGAGGAAAAATAATGAACGCATGTGGAATATATGAATAAATTAACAGGGCCGCATGTTCCGTTTTCTTTTTTTTTACCCCGAGCCGCTCTGAAGCCGCCTTTAATTTCCCATCTGAAGAAGTTTAGAGGGAGAAAGGGCCGATTCTGCGGGGAGTCGCTGACCCCTGTGTTAAAGTCAGGCGTGTGGCGAGAATGATAAAGTGCGAGAAGGAATGAAAAAGGACTTCTGTTCATTAAGGCCCGGCCACGGCCACGCCGGCGAGAGTCAGCAGGGGCATGCAGATAAGGGACGAGTTTGAGTCATTTCCCCTTTGGGTATCCTCTCTTGTTGCCAAGCGAGTCCTTTAGATTTGTGATTTGTGTTTTTAATAGCTCACGTCCTTGCAAATGTCTCCAAAAGCCACACTTAAGTCATTGTGTTATTTGCGCCGGAGGGCTGCTAATAGAAAGCAGAAGCGGGTAAACTCGACCTCGTGGACTGCTCCAACTTTCCAGGGAAATTGTCGCTGAATTTAATGTGAGCAAAGTTATGAATAAAGCTCGGACTGTTAAACCCATGCAAGCTGGCGAGCTGCCTCATGCAAATATCCGGAATTCGCAATCATGGACTTCACCAAGGATTGACCAAGTTCCTGCCCTCCCTGAAGCGCTAACTTTTCTCTCTCATGCTTTTGTTAATCCTCAGAAGTCCAATAAATAACCATAAACATCACTGTGTACGTTTTAAGAAGTATATCTCACTCATGCAGTCATATGCATGCCTGAGATGTTGAGTTTTCGGATTAAGAAAATTAATAATAAAATAATAAAAATAATAATAAAATAAATTATTACCATAAATTATGACCACCAGTCAGATGTTCAGTCATCTAACTACAATTACATTTTATGGCACTTATCCAGAGCGACTTACAAAGTTACTCGTATTACAGAGGTGGGCCGGTGTAGTGTTAGAAGTCCTGCCCAAGGACTCTTATTGGTGCAGCACAGTATAGTCACCCAGACTGGGAATCGAACCCCAGTCTCCCATGTGGTGTTGTAGCTTACTATCAGGTATTGGTGTTATCTGGTGTGATATGTTGTGCCACACCAACCACCTGTATCTGCCAATGTAATTAACATCTAGCTAACATCAGCCAGAGTAATTAACATTTAGCTAACATCACCCAGAGTAGTTACCATCTAGCTAACATCAGCCAGAGTAATTAACATTTAGCTAACACCACCCAGAGTAGTTACCATCTAGCTAACATCAGCCAGAGTAATTAACATTTAGCTAACACCACCCAGAGTAGTTACCATCTAGCTAACATCAGCCAGAGTAATTAACATTTAGCTAACACCACCCAGAGTAATTAACATCTAGCTAACATCAGCCAGAGTAATTAACATCTAGCTAACATCAGCCAGAGTAATTAACATTTAGCTAACACCACCCAGAGTAATTAACATCTAGCTAACATCAGCCAGAGTAATTAACATTTAGCTAACACCACCCAGAGTAGTTACCATCTAGCTAACATCAGCCAGAGTAATTAACATTTAGCTAACACCACCCAGAGTAATTAACATCTAGCTAACATCAGCCAGAGTAATTAACATCTAGCTAACATCAGCCAGAGTAATTAACATTTAGCTAACACCACCCAGAGTAATTAACATCTAGCTAACATCAGCCAGAGTAATTAACATCTAGCTAACATCAGCCAGAGTAATTAACATTTAGCTAACACCACCCAGAGTAATTAACATCTAGCTAACATCAGCCAGAGTAATTAACATCTAGCTAACATCAGCCAGAGTAGTTAACATCTAGCTAACATCAGCCAGAGTAATTAACATCTAGCTAACATCAGCCAGAGTAATTAACATCTGGCTAACATCAGCCAGATTAATTAACATCTAGCTAACATCAGCCAGAGTAGTTAACATCTAGCTAACATCAGCCAGAGTAGCCAAACTGTGATGTTCTAGACGACCGGGTCAGAATGTTTTGCGGTGTTCCCTGGTTTTTGAGTACAGAAAACTACAGCGCAGTTTGGTAGCTGCCCTACCCAAACACGCCCACTTATTAAGTGGTTATTAACGGATGGGTTGAATCATCCGGTGTATTTGCTGTCCAGGACCTGCGCTGTGGATGAGGTTTGGTGGTGATCATCCAACACTAATCCCGACCTCATTAACACTCTTGTTTCTAAATGCAATCAAATTCTCACAGTAGTCAGAAAGTCTTCAGTGGACAGGACAGTTAGTGGACAGTTACTCCAACAGAAGCAGGGTAAGCTCTTTTTAATACCCTTGATTTTGGAAGAAACAGTGAATGAGCAGGTGTCCCAATACTTTTGTCCATATCACGTATTTCTAGTACTGAGTTATTTACACTTCCATGGAGTTAAAGACAACCCCCATTAGAGGCCAAATTAAGCTTCTGTCACTACTCCACGTACCACAGCAGCATCTGGCCTTGTTTTGGTTGAGTAAATGCTGTTGATCTGCAGCTAGACTGGAGGCGGAGCCTGTTGTCAGGGCCTGTGATTTGGGGGTGAGGGTTTATGATGCTGATTTGTGCCGTATTTATTCTGTATGATGTGTCTTAGGCAGGGTGTGTAGAGCAGCTGGCGGCGCTGGGTGGCCATATGCAGGCATGGGGGGGGGGTGTGATCCGGTTGAAGGCTGAAGGCTGCCTCTGCACTGCATCCACTACATCTGTCATCTCCAGAAATGAGGAAGCAACACCAGTGCGAGATGTGGGGTGGGGGCTGGTGCAGCACCCTCAGTTCAGGGCCATCCTGTTTTTAACTGATCTGAATGGTTACTTAAGCATATCAGCTTTTAAGGACCTCAGATACAGCACAGTGTAGTGTGTGTGTGGTGGGGGGGTAGATTTTCCCATTTAGACACACCTGAACAGGTAATTATCAGGTTAAAACGTTAAAAAAGTTCTGAGTTCCATATGTAATTTTAATGATGGTAAAATAGTGTGGCGAGGGGGGGGGTGCCATTGGGACCTTTTTAAAGGGCATCTGCTAGCCAATGCATCTGAGCTGGGTACCTGCCTCTTTACTCTATACTATGATGTTCCGTCTTCACCATTCCAAGGTCCCCCATGTGATGGGGGAGAGTACTAACGAATGTGGGTTGGGCTTTTTAATTGGCTATTTAAAAATCTGTGTTAAAATATATATATATACATATATATAAACACTGATTCTAAAGTTCTGGCACAGTTTCCCTGTCCTAGCTCCGCCCTTTTTAGTGTCCTCCTGGATCTCCTCTCTAGTCCCACCCTCACATCAGTGTTTCCGTCTGTGTTTAGTTTGTTCCTCTTAACACCTCCAGATGTTTCTGGTCTTGTCCTGTGTGTAAGCTCTCATTATGTAAGGTGCCTTCCAATGCCTAGGCTGCAGCTGAGATAGGACAGACATTGCTAGCACTGGTATACAAAGGCTCCTCTTCTGGGCTCATCCACCCACATTTGAAACGGTCTGAGCGGCTGTAGCAACACGACACGGCTAACTGAGAAATGAAGGATGCATTTTTCTGGCTGCATTCGAAGAACCCAAACAAACACAGAAGCCTTTAGTGAAGTAACAGCTGAATTGTTGGCCTTTTTGGTCTGGTCTGATCTGGTCATTAGTTTTACTGTTACCTTGTTTTTGTTACTTACGCCTACATCCTGCCTCAGTGCCTCCCCTTTATTTTTCAATACAATAATAAGAATGCAATAAATTAGCTCATGCTTATGTTACCCATTGTTATTTACTCTACCCTACCAAAACCAGTACAGTTGCCCTACAATACCAAACAATTCGCCTGCATTCCATTGCAGCCCCTGAAATACGGTTAGTGCTCAAACCTTCAGGATCCAGGCCCCATCACCACAAAACACAAGCCACAAACACAGCATCATGCACCATGCCCTGGCCTACAAAACATCCAAAACAACCCTTGGACCTCTGGACCTGCAGAACACAAACCCCAGCATCATGCACCATGCCTTGGCCTTCAAAACCTCCAAAACTCTCCATGGACCTCTGGACCTCCAGGACCTCCAGATTACAGGCCCCAGCATCATGCGCCATGACCTGGCCTTAAAAACCTCCAAAACTCTCCATGGACCTCTGGGCCTGCAGAACATAAGCACGAGCATCACGCACCATGACTTGGCCTACAAACCCTCCAAAACTCTTCCTGGACCTCCAGAACCTCCATGCACCATGCCCTGGCCTACAAAACATCCAAAACAACCGTTGGACCTCTGGACCTGCAGAACACAAACCCCAGCATCATGCACAATGCCCTGGCCTGTAAAATCTCCAAAACTCTCCCTGGACCTCCAGAACCTCCAGACGACAAGCCCCAGCATTATGCACCATGCCTGGCCTACACAACCTCAAAAACTCTCCCTGGACCTCCAGAACCTTCAGATGACAAGCCCCTGCATCATGCACCATGCCCTAGCCTCCAAAACCTCAAAAACTCTCCCTGGACTTCTTGACCTCCAGAACCTCCAGATTACAAGCCCCAGCATCATGCACCATGCCCTGACCTACAAAAACTCCAAAACATCCCTTGGACCTCTGGACCTGCAGAACACAAGCCCCAGCATCATGCACTATACACTGCCCTGTAAAACCTCCAAAACTCTTCCTAAACCTCCAGAACCTCCAGAACACAAGAGCAGTGGCATTCATTTCATCCGTCACTCTTCCTCTTGGCTGTTCCATTCCAATTTGTTGTTCCTCATTGTTTTCAGTCACAGTTTTCCACCTTTCCCTCTTCTTGGCCTCACTCTCACACTCTTTCCTACCCTGTGAGACCCAGTGACATCTGCATTTGATACAGTGTCACTTCGCAGTTCACTGGAGGAAGTCGGAAAGAAGAAAGCAGCAAATCCCTCCTCATCCTGTCCCTGCAGTCACTCAATCTGCTGGAAGAAGACGGCCAATTTGTGTTTGAAACGCATCCCTCAAATTCCACAAATTCCACCTCTGCATTAGTACCTATCCAAGTGATGCAGTTGCCTGGAAATGGAAGCCAGTTGGACCAGTACATGGGTTTGAATGGCCGACTTGTGTTAGAAACACATTTGCTCGTTCCACCAACCAGTGGTGCTAATTACCCAATCAAAGCTGAGCCTGGAAATTGAAACTAGTTGGCCCAGTACACTCCATCACCTCCCATCTGGAAGAGACCATGGGAACAGAGCTGAACACCGGTCTGGTTGTGCTGTCGTGTCATTAGCACTGCTCGTAATGGCTGATTCTGAGCTTTACTTAACGTCACTCTCTACTTAAAATAGCCATATGGTTCTGAGAGCTCTTCTCCGTTGTTCTCTGACACTCTTCTGCTGGGGGAAAAGTGAGCTTTGCTCATTACTCTACATATTGACCATAATCTGTAGCTAGTTAGGCAATAGTAGAGTACACAATATGTCCAAATGTTTGTGGACACCCCTTCAAATCAATGTATTCAACTGCCTTAAGTTGCATCTGTTGCTGATGCAGGTGCGTAAATGCAAACACAGCTTGTCCAGTCCCTGTAGAGACTGTTCTGCCAATACAATAGGACCCTCTGCAGCAGATAAACACAAATCTATTGGCACCATGCCTACTAATGCCAGGCTTGACTAATGCGTGGGCAAGAGGAGCATAAAGCCCCCCCCAGTGGTGTTCTCTGGAATGATGATGCTTCACCTAATACATTTAGATGGGATGAGCAGGAGAGTTGGGGAAGAGGTGGGGTGGTGATCATTCAACACCCTGACCTTACTAACGCTCCTGTTGCTGAATGCAATCAAATTCTCACAGACGTGCTCTTCCAAAATCTAGTAGAAAGCTTCTTCCATGGACAGTTGAGACAGTTCCTCCAACAAAAAACAGGATCAACTCTTTTTAATACCCTTGATTTTGAAAAAACAAGGGAATGAATGAGCAGGCGTCCCAAAACCTTTGTCAATGTAGTTAGGGTGTTCAGTCATCGTCTCTGTTCACTGCGATTTTTTTCCAGTAGAGCTTAGAACCCGAGACTACTCCAAATGTTGGCCAACTGATTGATGTAATGTGGGGTTTGGTGATGTTCCTTTTCTGGAACACCACCAAAATCTGTATTATGGCTTTGGTTTCATAAGTGGGGGTGCGCTATGAAGCTGTATCGCTACTGAACCCTCATTTGGACTATTTCAGACATGTATTTGCCTGTTCGTGTTTACTGGAATAGCATTCTGCCAGTAAAGGGTGCATATTTCTCAGAGCTCGGCCTAGAGTAACCATGGAAATGGATGTTGTGTAACCATGGAAATGGCTGTAGTCCACAGATCAATACATCAGTGGTGTAATTCCATCTCGGTTCACGTAACCCATGTCATGGACAAAAGCTGGATTTTGAAAGTGTGGGAAGGGCCATGTCTCCTTGTCCCTGGTAGAAACTAGGGCTACGTTTTCCAGGTCAAGTGGTCCCCCAAAATTAGGCCCCTGGTTCTATAAGCTTGTTCACAAACAAAGCACCATCTGTAGCCTTGAACTCTCCTATTCGGAGAGAGATGTTCAACCTGAACTGGATGCAGGTTCTTCGGTGGGAAGAAGGTGTGCTATATTAAAAGGCCTTGTTGTTGTGGTGGCTTCAGAGAGCTTGCAAGCTGTCATTTATTATTTATGCGTCCTGTATGAGCACTATACACAAACATATTATTGAACGTTTCTAATTGTGGTGACTAATGGTTATAGCCAGTGGTGATTCCTGCACAGGGGAGAAGGAAACCAAAACTCAGCAGAGTCTTGTTACATGAATGGTGTGCAAGTGAGGCATCATTAAGAGTAAGATGTCACTGGAGAGAACCTATAAAGTATGCATCTGAACATGAAGGATAAAAAATACCCTTTAGGGGGAAAACACCACTCTCTTTGATCGTGCTTTAAAAAGGCACTACTGCTTGCACATGCCGGTCATTCATACAAACAGAGCAAGCAGGTTCTACAGACCTTCTTTTTCCATACAGATAAACACAGTCTAATCACTCACTTTAAAGGCATTTCTTAATAAAAATAGCTGTTTTTGTCTTTACCTAACCCATCGAACCATATGTTTTTGTATTCAGTCATCAAACCTAATGCAGAAACTATTGGGGTTTGTTTGGGGTAACCGTTTACTTTAGCTTACCATGTGGAGTCCCACAGGGTTTTACTGTAGGGCCTATGAAACCTTTTCTTTGAATATTTTTCTTATGTTTCCAAAGACTTTCACACAGAACCCATCTACGCCCTGTTGTATCAACACACCTGGTGCTGAGTAATTGAGGAGCCACAGCTGGAGTTTAAGTACCAACATAAATTGCGACCCATGTGAATAAACCATCTCCACCTTGTGGTGCTGAAAATGTGGATTTTTGTCTTTAGATTATGAGGTTATGAGAAAAAGACACAGAGAGGAACCAAGACTCACAGGAAAATTCCTTTACAACATGAGAAAGAACCACTAAAAGAGGAACAAAGACACAACAAAGCAACTCATTAAGAACATGGACAAGAACAACTGAGGACAAAAGGACAACTCCTTAAGATCATAAGGAAGAACCACTAAAAGAGGAACCAAGACACAAATGGACAACTCCTGAAGAACCTGAACGAGAACAACTGAAAAAAAAAAACAAGACTGAAAAGGACAACTTCTTAAGAACCTGCACCAGAACCACTGAGAGGAACCAATACTTAAAAGGATAATCGCTGAATAACCTGCACAAGAACCACTGAAGACAAAAGGACAACTCCTTAAGAACATTTGCATGAATCACTGAGAAGACTCAAAGGAAAAGTCCTTAAGAACATAAGAAAGAACCACTCTGAGACACCAAGACAATGTCATGAGAACATGAGGAAGAATTACTGAGGGGAACCAAGACTCAAAAGGAAAGGTCTTTAAAAACATAGGAAAAAAACACTGAAAAGAACCAAGACTCAAAAGGACAACTTCTTAAGAACATGGACAAGAACAACTGAGGACAAAAGGACAACTACTTAAGAACATAAGACAGAAAGGAATTAATGAAAGGAATTAACACTTAAAAGGACAACTTAAGAACATGTGCATGAACCATTGAAAAAAACAAGACTCAAAAGAACAATGTCTGAAGAGCATGGGGAAGAACCACTTATAGGAACCAAGACTCAAAAGGATAATTTTTTGAGAAAACAATGAGAAGAAGGACAACTTCTTACTGAGAGGAAATGTCCTTATAAACATAAAAAAGAACCACTCTGAGATACCAAAGACAATGTCTAGAGAACATGAGGAAGAATTACTAAGGGGGAACCAAGGACAACTTCTTAAGAACATGGACAAGAACCACAGAGGACAAAAGGACAACTCCTTAAGAACATAAGACAGAACCACTGAAAGGAACTAATCCTTAAGAACATCAGTGATTCATCAGTGATTAAAGGATCACTAAAAAGAACCAAGACTCAAAAGGACAACATCTTGAAGAACATGGACAAGAACCACTCTGGACAAAAGGACAACTACTTTAGAACATGAGGCATAACCACTAAAAGGAACCGATACTTAAAAGGACAACTCCTTAAGAACATTTGCATGAACCACTGAGGACAAAAGGACAACTACTTAAGAACATGAGGCAGAACCACTGAAAGGAACCAATACTTAAAAGGACAACTCATTAAGAACATTTGCATGAACCACTGAGGACAAAAGGACAACTACTTAAGAACATGAGGCAGAACCACTGAAAGGAACCAATACTTAAAAGGACAACTCCGGAAGAACCTGCACAAGAACCACTGAGAAGAACCAAGACTCAAAAGGACAACTTCTTAAGAACATGGACAAGAACCACAGAGGACAAAAGGACAACTCCTTAAGAACATGAGGCAGAACCACTGAAAGAACCACTGACTAATCCTTTAAAGAACAACACCTTTTGAATGAATCACTGAGAAGAACCAAGACTCAAAAGGAAAAGTCAATAAGAACATAAGAAAACACCAGAGACACCAAGACAATATCTTGAGAACATGAGGAAGAATTACTGAGGGGAACCAAGACTCAAAAGGAAAGGTCCTTACAAACATAGGAAAGAACCACTGAAATGAACCAAGACTCGAAGGGACAACTTCTTAAGAACATGTGCATGAACCACTGAGAAAAACCAAGACTTGAAAACGAGGAAAACCAACTCAGAATAAAAACATAAATGGACAATTTCTTACTAAGAGGAACCAAGACTCAAAAGAAAAGGTCCTTAAGAACATAAGAAAGAACCACTCAGAGACACAGAGACAATGTCTTGGGAACATGAGGAAGAATTACTAAGGGGAACCCAGACTCAAAAGGACAACTTCTTTAGAACATGAGACAGAACCCCTGAAAGGACCTAATCATTAAAAGAACAACTCTTTAAGAACATCCTCATGAATCACTGAGAAGAACGAAGACTCAAAGGAAAAGTCTTTAAGAACATAAGAAAGAACCACTCAGGGACACCAAGACAATATCTTGAGAACATGAGGAAGAATTACTGAGAGAAACCAAGGCTCAAAAAGAAAGGTCCTTAAAAACATAGGAAAGAACCACTGAAAAGAACCAAGACTTGAAAGGACAACTTCTTAAGAACATGGACAAGAACCATATATACAGAACCATATATAAAGAACCATTTATACAACAGCTAGTCCCAACCTCAAAATCGTTGTAACCGTGCTCAAACTGAAGATCAAACTACAGTTTCAGATTCATGTTTTAAACCTCATGACTGCTTTGAAGCGGCCGGTTCAATAATGAACAAAAGACCTGATATTTTGGCCTGTTCTGGCTCGGAGAAACCAAGACAATGTCTCGAGAACATGAGGAAGAATTACTGAGAGGAACCAAGACATGAGGATGTTCAACCCTTTCCTATATGAACTTCCATTAGGATCTCAGATCTGAAGATATATTTAGATATACGTTGGGAAGCTGTGTTTGGAACCCCTCTTCACATTTATTATTCACAAGAAATTGACCATAATTGTGGTTAAAAATTCATGCTCATGACACATTCTCCCTTCAGTTCAGATTTCATTTGAAAATCCTTGAAACTCCACTCGTTTAATCTACTTTATTTAACGATTTGAAAAGGACCTGAGATGAAAGCTGAGCCGTGCAAAAACCTAGATTTGATTTTTGGTTTAAATTTCTCTGGAGTTCATTTGTGCTCTTTGTATTAATAACAGGTTACATCTGTGGATCTGCTGAGAACTAATGAAGAACAGAGCTCTGTGTCTCACTACATTTCACACACATCATCATCACACAGCACTAAAACACACCCACGTGACCTTTTATCCATGTAACATTTGTACTGGGATCAGTTTCACTAATTCCTTCAGATGATTTCATCACTCACTCATTTCCATTCTGCAAAAAAAAAAGTTCAAAGGCTTGAAGCTCAGGAGATCAGGGGGTAGATTTGGATAACATATGGTCATATGGCAAGATGAGACATTTTAAAAGATTACCAACAGGGAGCTTAATGATGTAATATGACTGCTCAGTGTTACCATTGCTTTCACCTGAGCTAGAAATTTTACAGGCATTTGGATTTTATGACCCAGCTAATTTATTCATTTAGAAACCCCAGATTTAAAGTAGGTGTGTTTCAGCAGAAAGTATGCAAAACATTAGTACACTAGAGCAAGGTATTAAATCTGGACTGTAGACCAAAAGATTACAAATCAAACTGGACTGTAATGGTAAAACAAAAACCTCCCTAAACCTGTAATTCAGTGCAAATCTGACTGTAATCAATGGAATTCAGTCCAAACCTGTAAACTTGAAACCATTCTGTCTAAACCTGACAAAATTTAGTATAAGACTGACTGTAACTGAAAGACGTTAGTCCACATGTTATTACATGACAAAATTCAGTACAAATCTACAAACCAGACACAATTCTGTCTAAACCTGATCAAATTTAATATAAACCTCACTGTAATTTACAAATTTCAGTCTAAATCCAAGGTTAATCAAGAAAATTCAGTAGTTAAGCAAGAAAAGTCAAACCAAGCTAACTGTAATTAACAGAATTCAGTCCAAACCTATAAAACTTACCTGACAAAATACTGGTCAAACCTTTATTAACCAACTTATATTAATATAGTTAATCAAGAAAAGTCAAACCAAGCCTGACTTTAATTGACAAAATTCAGTCCGAACCTATAAACCAGACACAATTCTGTCTAATCCTGACAAAATGTAGTATAAAACTGACTTTAACTAAAAACAACTGACTGTTACCTGATCTAAATCCTGGCCAAAGTTATAAACTAGGCATAATTCTGTTCTAAATCTGACAAAATGTAGTACACACCTCACTGTAATTTACAAAATTCAGTCAAAACCCAAGGTTAATCAAGACAATTCAGACCAAGCTTGACTTTAAATGACGTAATTCAGTCCAAACCTATAAACCAGACACAATTCTGTGTAATCCTGACAAAATGTTGTATAATCCTCACTGTAATTTACAAAATTCAGTCTAAACCCAAGGTTAATCAAGAAAATTCAGTAGTTAAGCAAGAAAAGTCAAACCAAGCCTGACTTTAATTGACAAATTCTAGTCCAAACCTATAAACCAGACACAATTCTGTCTAAATCTGACAAAATGTAGTATAAAACTCACTTGAACTGAAAACAAGGTGACTGTTACCTGACCAAAATCCTGGCCAAACCTATAAACTATAACAAATATAGTACAAACCTGACTGTAATCTACAAAATTCAGTCCAAACCTAAAAACCTGATAATGATCAAGAAACAAGAACAAGCCAGACTCTAATTTAAAAAAATCCATCCAAAGCTAACTGTAATTAACAGAATTCACTCCGAACCTATAAAACTTACCTGACAAAATACTGGCCAAAATTTATATTAACCAACCTATATCAATATAGTTAATTAAGAAAATTAAGACCAAGCCTGACTTTAATTGACAAATTCTAGTCCAAACCTATAAACCTATAAACCAGACACAGTTCTGTCTGACGACAGCAGTTGTAAAAAGTGCAAATAAATTTGACTTGACTTGACTTCCAAACTCCTTAAATCTGACAAAATGAAGTTTAAACCTGACTGTAATCCACAAAAGTCAGTCTAGACCCAATGTTAATTAAGAAAATTCAGACCAATCCTGACTAAAATGCTGCTTGCCATCAGCAGCCGGAGTCAGAAAGAGCACAGTTGGCCACAGGGGTGGACTGATGGCACTTCCTCCTCCCCACATCGATCCAAGTGTGACGCACAGGCGTCTGTTAGCTACTGTATCGTAGCTGGGGAGTCATGCTTTCCTCAGAGTGCGCTAGGCTACCTAGCAATTCTTCACCCTCTTAGTGTTTGGGGCAGTGCTAGTGATAGGGGGAGTTCTCCTGGATGGGGATTGGGTAATTGGCCTTCCACATTGGGCAGAAAATGGAGTAAAATTTAAAAATAAAATAAAATTTTATAAATTTAATAAGAACTGTTAGATTGATTAGTTTACGATGAACCTTTTTGAGATGATGATTGACCAGGCCTGACCAGAGCCGTTGTAAAGGACTACTGAGAACCATTGCTTTAGTGAGAATGTGTGTGTAGGAAGAGGGAGAGGGTCTCAAAAAAGGCCCACAGATCAGCCATCCGTTAGCCCTGTTTATTGATCGGGTCTCACCGGTGATAATGAGTTTGGTGTTTAGGGTGCAGATTTCCTCGCAGTGTGAACGGCCTGATTGTGCTCGTCCTTCCCCCAGCCTGCCGCCGGCCAGTAATTAATATAGAACAACCCTATCGATTTCTCATTCGCCACAATTGCCAGGTGCTCTTTGAGACGTCCGCTACACCTCTCCGCAGGATAGACATCTCTCTCTTTCTCTCTCTCTCTCTCTCTCTCTCTCTCTCTCTCTCTCTCTCTCCCCCCCTCCTCCTGTTCAGCACTGCTCAGGGAAACAGAGCTGAGGAGTGAGCGAACGCTTTTCTAACAGTTGCCATTTTGTGGCTCTGGAAAACAAGTCCATTTTAATTGTTACTACAATCATTAACGCAGCTTAATAAATGTTTGTTCGTGTATGAAGTAATTTTATTAAATACATTCATAATTATAATTATAATAATAATAATAAGAAGAAGAATAGTCCAATAGTACATTTTGTGGCTCCATTTTAAAACATATTGTAATGATTAATGTAGCTTTATTAATGTTTGTTCATGTACAAAATATGGTTTAATATATGAGTAAAGTAAATGAATAATAATAATAATAATAATAATAATAATAGTCCATTTGTGGCTCTGGAGAACAAGTCCATTTAAAATGGTTTTGTAATTATTAATGTAGTTTAATCAAAATTTGTTCATGTACAACATATTTTTATAAATAAATTATTGTATTATTATTAATTAATTAATTAATTAATTAATTAATAATAATAATAATAATAAATGGCGTTGTAATCATTAATGTAGCTTAATCAATGTTTGTTCATGTACAATGTTTTTTTATGAATAAATTATTGTATTATTGTTATTAATAATAATAATAATAATAATAATAATAATAACAATAATAATAATAGTAAATAGTATTGTAATCATTATTGTAGCTTAATCAATGTTTGTTCATGCACATAATATTTGTAGTACAATAAATGATTACTATATTATTATTCACATTATTATTATTATTATTATTAATAATAATTATTATTATTGAATATAATAATAATAATAATAATTAGTCAATGTGTGGCTCTGGAGAATGGGTCCTTCAAGGGTAAACAGGTTTTCTTTGGAGTACTGGAGGTCCATTGTGATGCTCTGGAAGCGGAACCCCAGAACGTTCCGTCCGGGTTATGAAGTAAAGAGAAGGAGCGCTGGTCTTCAGTCGTTTACCGATCACTCTGCACTCCAGCTGTGTTCTCCTGTGCTCTGCTTCAGCTATCTGCACAGATGCAGAGGTTCTCCCTCCGCTGAACTATTCCCGCAGAGATGACGTGGCGTGGCCTGCTGTGCGTGGCAGGAGTTGCCGTCGACGCAGGTTTTTACAGGTGGAGGAATTGGCAGCAGAGGACCAGTGAGGAGGCAGAATCTCAGGCACCTCTCCAGAGTCTGCCAAAGCCAGCTTCACCACCCAGACCTTCCTGCAGTCACAGTGCTCCAGGGGAAGCTGAAGATATCACATCTCTCCCGGCTTCACCAGATCCTCCTTCACCTCAGCTTATTCCAGTTTGTGCCAGCCAGAGTCCTCCTGAGGCAGTAGGAGATACTACGTCTCCACAGAACCGACCCACATCACTTCCCCAGGCTCCACCAGTGGCCCCGTCTTCTCCTCAGCCACCAACCGAGCCTCAGCCAACCCCAGTTTGCTCCAGTCAGAGTCCTCCTGAGGCAACTGGAGATACTACTTCTCCACAGAACCGACCCACATCACTTCCCCAGGCTCCACCAGTGGCCCCGCCTTCCCCTCAGCCACCAACCGAGCCTCAGCCGACCCCAGTTTGCTCCAGTCAGAGTCCTCCTGAGGCAATAGGAGATCCAGCATCTCCACAGAACCGACCCGTATCACGTCCCACTACCCCACCAACGGCAATTGCTCCACCTCAGCCAGCACCTGAACGTCTGCCAGCTTGTGCCAGCCAGAGTTCTCCTGAGGAGACTGATGATATTACGTCTCCCCTGAACCGACCTTCATCAACCCCTCAGTGTCCACCACTGATGCCTTCTCCACCTCAGCCAGCACTTCAGCCTCTACCACACCCCACTTCTGACCAAAGTTCTGCTGAGGAAGCAGGAGATGTTGCATTTGCCCCGGCTTCACCAGTGTCCGCCTCTCCAACCGAGCCTCAGCCGACCCCAGCTTGCCCCAGCCAGAGTGCTCCTGAAGCAGCTGGACTTCCTACTGTCCCTCCTGAGGCTCAGCAGGTGCCCACCTTATACACGTACCTTGCCAGAAAGAACATTTCTAACCTTCCTCTTAAGCTTTTAGCCTTGCGCCAGGCATTCACTCTCGTCCTAACAGGCAGCATTTGGCGTTTATCAGCAGGGCGGGCCGGAGCATTCTTCATGGACTTGCCATTGAAAATGCCAGGCAGCCTTCAGTATTTACGCAGGCATACAACCAGCTGATAGCGTTTGCTCAAGATGCTTCCAATCGAGAGGCTATCTGCACAGAGCTGGCACAAGTAGGGATTCACCACTTTAATTCCCTAGATGTTTTCTTTGAGCTGGTGCTGATGAGAGTGCTACAAGGAGCAATACCTACAATCTCTACGACCCCTGGTGGGTTTCTTGGGCTGTTGATGGATGTCATTCACTCCTTTTCTCCAGCCAACACAGAGAGCCCAAGGCCCAAAGCTAAAACGTACTTGTCCCTGATCCAGAATGAGGCCATGCTCTTTTTGGACGACATCTTCGGTGGAGAGGAGCAGCTTTACATGGACCCAGAAACCCTGTCCCTTGCTTTGTGGAGCTCCGTGGACAAGCATGTTCATCAGCTCATTAAGAGACTGCTGGTTGTAGTGAAGTCCTGCCCTTGAATGTAGATTATCTGTAATCTACAAGTCTATATAAAAAAAATACAAACAAAATAAAAAACAACAAAAGAAATCCTGTGTAATGTGTGTGTTATTACATGTTATTAAGGCTGTACTGTGTAAAGGTAGAGAACACATGGAAATCTGAATGAGTAGAACCAGTAAAACACTGATGTTAGAATAAACACCAATACCAATACTAAAAGTTGTGACTTTCCATCACTGTGTTCCTCATTAGAACATCTCCAAAGTTCTCCTCTCTCATGGAGTCTAGTATTATTAAGAGTTCTACTCAGATCAACACCTGGTTTGGTGGTAAATCAGGTCTTAATGATGGTGAATCAGGTGATCTGCTGCTGCTGCTGCTGCTGCTGCTGATGGAGTTGAACACATCCTCCACGCTGTGCTGGCTGGACTGGGGGGCGTCCAGGAGAAACCTGGAGGAACCGAGCTCTGTTCTTCAGACTAGCTCACTACTTTCTTTCTTTAGAATGAGAAGCTCTTGTTTACTGGATTTCTGTATGTCACTGTTAAGAAGGGAGGCAAAGGCCAAAGGGCATACTCAAGACCATGTCTACAACAGCTTCTACTCATATTTGTGTCCCTGGGTACCTTCATATTTGCTCTCATTCCCCCCTAAAGAAGACACACTGGGCCAGATTCATAAAACCGCATGCTGATACATGCAAACTATGCAGTAAAATACTTAGGTCCTTTTCAAAAAGTCTGCACAACAGAGTTGAGCGTGCCGTTTGCTCAAAAAGCCAGTCAGAATTGGCATTTTAATGAGCTAGTGAATGCCAATAGCCAATGCCCAGCACCAACGGTTGCCAACGTTGACATTCCACATCCAATAGGCCTTTTTTTAAATACACTGACGGGTCTAGTATGGTCTAGATCCCTCTTGTGGCCCCTGAACAGCTCTGACTTGTTGAGGCTTCGACTCCACAAGACCTCTGAAGGTGTCCTGTGGTATCTAGCACCAACAACAGTAGTAGCAGGTCCCTTTAAGAGTCCTGTAAGATGTGAGGTGGGGCCTCCATGAGCATCAATGAGCCTTGGGCACCCATGAACGTCCATTGCTCTTACTTGGAGCACTTTTGGTAAGTACTGATGGCCTAATGTTTTGGAGGTGTTCTTTTACTGTCAGATATATCTGGTATACCATGGGGTGGATACATGGTATTCATATTGGTTTTAATGATGTGGCTGATCGGTGTACACTATATGTCCAAATGTTTGTGGACACCCCTTTTAATGAATGCATTCAGCTACTTTAAGTTGCACTAATTGCTGACACCGATGTGAAAATGCACATAGAGCCTGTAGAGAGTGGGATCCTTGAGGAACCTTTGGAGGAACCTCTTAAGGTCCTTTAAGGAACCTTCAAGGAAAGGTTTTAAGAAATGTTTCCTTGAAGGTTTTTAAAAGCACCTTATGAGGTTTCTCCACAGTTTCAAACTGAAGGACCTCCAAACGTTCCTTGATGATCTCATACTTTTAACAGTGTGGAACTGTTATTGTGTCCCAATAGTTTTGCTCAAGTGTATTTTGGTTACTTAACAAGGCACTTTATTCATGAATGGATGGGCAAAAAAGTTAAAAACCAAAGGGATGGTTGTATTTACAAAGTGGTAGAATATAGACAATAAAAGCAATGACATTTGAAAATAGCAAATTTATTAAAAAATAATGTTGTTTTGCACATTTCTTTTTTAGAACCGTCCAATTATAATTAGTTCCACAATTGCAGAACTGATGCATTTGACTCTTTATCTTCAGACTGATGAATCACCATGGATATCTCCACCCCTGATCTCCAGTAAATCAGAAAAGACCTTGTTCTACTGGACGGATGGCATTAGCCTCTCTTCTTGGGGACCGGAGTCAGCACCAAGCTGTGTGACGACCCAGAGATATAGCGTTTCCCTTTCCTGTCGCCCCCCTGGGCCGCTCATAAATCAGTCTACAGCTCTCTGCCAGTCCCACACACAGGTCAGCATTCCTCTACATGGCTGCCCTCTCGTCCCCTGTGACCCCGTACATCATAATTAGGCTGGTCACTGTGCCAAAATCAGCTCAGTCCATGGGTGCAGGATGTCCGCTCTATTTCGGGTGCAAATTATTTCCCTCTTGCTCCAGGGCATTGTGGGTGCATGACATTTCATTTCCTCATCTGCCCCGAGGGTAGAGATGGACAACAAATATTTGGTTTGAAGGAGGACGGTCTAAATTAGAAGCTGAGTTTGTTGTGTGGCAGCCCTGATATCAGAGCAAGGGCCTGGTGGAATTGGACCAGCGGAGCGGAGGTTGGGTTTGGAGAGGGCGTTTGAGTGTTTCCGGGGTGTGTTTTAATCGTTTTCTCATCAGAGCGCGGTATGTGAACGGAATCCTAGCTTCTTTGAACTTTTCTTTAGTTTCTTTAGTCTGTTTCTTTGATCTTTCTCTGATCTTTTTTTCTGATTGTTTTATCTTTTGTTCTTTCTTTTGCTTGTTTTTTACTCTTTACATTTGAAGGGTCTCCATCAAATATACCTGCAGGATATCCTGACTCAAGTAACTGTAATAACCTGTATACTTTGATTAGCCACAACATTAGTACCACCTGTCTAATAGAGTCACCCACCACAACAGATCTATAGACTACTCATGGCAGAGAAGGTGTCCTGTGATATCATAACATAACATTGTCCTGGAAACATCTAACACATAAGACCTGTCTATGTTTTGGAGATGTTCTGACCCATTTGACAGTTGTGGCTCTTGGAGGGCATTATTTTGAGAAGGATTTACACTAGATGTTAGAACATTACTGTGAGGATTAGATTGCATTCAGCCACAAAAGAGCATCATGAGGTCAGGTGCTGGTGCTGGATGCTTAGTTCTGCCACTCCAGCTCATTTCAAAGGTATCGGATGGAGCCCCACCACTCCAGAGAATGCAGCTCCACTGCTCCACAGCCTAAAGCTTGAGGGGTTGTACTCCTCTAGCCCATGTTTGGTGTTAGGCAAGGTGACCTTGGGCTCGTGTGCTCATGAGTGCTTCATAGTGTCCTGTTGTATTGGTCAGTGCTTTTTTATGGTGATAATAAAAGCTGTGTTTGAGCAATTAAGCACCTGCGAACCTGAATTTACCCACTATTAGTGTTTGGACATTTGGTGTATATTGAACAGAATTTGCCCCAGTGTGGGTCTGAGCGTAGTGCACACTCAATGGCTAAAGGTCACAAAAAGACAGGAAGGTTCAGTTCTACTCAAAAGCTCTCAGTGAACTCATCTGTGTACGTCTACATGCTCGGTATGCAGACGGTGCTACCACCGGGCCTTTTTGACACACTGTCTGTCAACTGAGCGTGCTGGACGTGTTTGGGGCAGAAGGACACGGCAGGTTGCCACGCCGGCGGCCTCTGCCAAGGTCCTGCCATCAGGTCATATCACCTTTACACACATCCTAATATCACTGGAGCACAGCACCACCACACAACGCAGCCCAGCGGCTATATTCACCTGCAGTGCACTATGCACGCTCAACTGACCTGGTGTAGAAAGAGAAACCAGGCTTTCATATTAACCAACCCTTCATAAGTACTTGGACAGTATGGTCTGAATGACCGTTTTTGATGTTTGCTTGATTCTGCTGGTTTAATTCAAATAATGGGAGCCCAAAACTCATTGGTGCGATCCATGGAGGTCCCACTCTGCAACTTTTAGAACTTAAAGAATCTGCTGCTAGGTGCCAGATACCACAGGATACCTTAAACGGTCCCGTGGAGGCCATGCCTTGCTGGGTCAGAGCACTCTGTCTATTTTAGTTAAAGCCAAAAAAAAAAAAAAAAAAGTCAGCATATCCAGGCATCTGAGTGGTGGAAAAGAAAACAGGACTCAACAGACCACCTTCGTTCATTGCTCTATGATGGAACCCAGACATCCGTGTGCCCACTGTAGTCACTTTTCATGGTTTTCATGGCTGATCAGGACCACCCCCAGTGCTGTTAACTTACTTTATGGGTAGTCTTAATGTTTCAACTATGGTATGATCGCAAGAACGCGTTGGAGGTCGTGCGGTACTGTGGATATTGGCCTCAGCATCATATTTACGACCAATATCTTATGCTACAGCCCTCCCGTTTGTGTATCGCTAAAGCATCTGCATCAGTACAGACCACCGAATCCTGCCTGGGCTTACCTAAACTCTGAACCTGACAGCTGCCTCACTCAGGCTGACCTGGCACCTAAAAAGTGGCAGGTCATCCATGCTGTTGCATCATGATTGAGCACCAGAAACATTTATTTGATCGTGTCGGGATACTCGAGATAGGCGAGATAGGCATCGGGGCTCAATGCAACCCAAGCAAACATCCCACCACTGCCGCAATGGACGATAAGCACAAAGGAAATATTAATATCCTCCTGACACGGACAATTTGCTGATGGCAGCGTCGTGGGCGCTCCCGGCACAGCGGCAGAGCCTGGGCTAAAGGTGCTGATGGATATTTGAATAGGCAGCTTCCTCACACAACACCTCCGACTCCTTTAACAAGGTAAACGCCAGCGATGGGCCGCGCACCGCTCAGCAGGAAGCTGCTCAGCGTATGGCAGGGAGTAAAAACACCCGCCGTCAGCTTTACAAAAACATGGAATAGGAGCAATGCTGAAGCTACAGTGGATCTTTTACACTGGTGGGGCCTTAGTTGACCCTAGTGATCTAAGTATGGTGGCAATCAGGGAAGAACAAGTGTCTTTTACACCAGTCAGCCATAACATTAAAACCACTGACAGGTGAAGTGAATAACACGTAATCATGTAAGTCACTTTGACAAGAACCAAACTGGGATGTTCTAGACCACTGGGTCTTGTGGGGTGTTCCCGGTATGCAGTGGTCAGTACCTACCACAAGGCTCCAACTTCGACAGGGTCATGGGTGTCCAAGACCCAGTGGTGCTCATGAAGGCCCCATCTCACAACGTACAGGACTTAGAGGATCTGTTTACAGTCTGAACAGCCTGTTGAGGAAATGCAGGAGATCCTTTACATTCAAAAAGCTTTAAAAGACTTTATTATATATAATATATAATTATATATATATAAAAGACTATATAGGCTTTATTGACTCTCCATGGTTTCTGTTCCGCTCTGTATAACCGGGAGTGGCCGCGCTCGACTTTAACGTTGGCCCAGGGTTTTAATTACTGACAGGTGTG
Organism: Salminus brasiliensis; assembly: GCF_030463535.1. Taxonomy (NCBI): domain Eukaryota; kingdom Metazoa; phylum Chordata; class Actinopteri; order Characiformes; family Bryconidae; genus Salminus; species Salminus brasiliensis. The sequence goes on along the minus strand of NC_132894.1, from coordinate 3,680,802 downwards.
CTGTAAATAGGATAATTTAGGAAATGTGGATAGAGCATTAGTTTGGTGTTGGGTGTACAAGTGTGCAGCTACCATAGTGGTTTAGGTAATAGGACTCCTGATAGTTGCATTTCTCTATATAACACACAGGACAAGCAGTGCTGGAAATATCCAGATGTTGTGTTTATTGACACATCTGTATTGTAGTTTCTGGCATTTCCCAGAGAAACCCCTGCCTTTTCCCATCCTTAACTGAGAACAAAGATACACTACACGGACAAAAGTATTGAGACACCTGCTTGTTGAGCTGATCCTGCGTTTTTTTGAGTAACTATCTCTACTGTCCTACTAGATTTGAGAGGAGCACAGCTCAATGCTACTGCTGGGGGGCTTTATACCCCTCTAGCCCACGCCTGGCTAATAGGTTCATGTTTATATGCTACAGAGGGTCCTATTCTACTGCCTTGACAAGCTGTGTGTGTGTTTGCACATCTGTGTCAGCAATGGGTGCATCTTAAAACAGCTGAATGCTTTCATTAGAAGGGGTGTCCACAAACATCTGTCATCCAGTAGAGCTATGTGATTAGCTTGATGACCAGCTAATCCATCAAACCCAAATGAAACCATGCCCTATGCTGATCAAGAGCTAAGTTGGTCAATCATCTTAACCAGCTTTTCAGCCATTAAAACCAGCCTAGACCATCTGAAACCAGCAAAAGCAGGTCCTGAGCGGGATTTTTCAGCAGGGTTTTTATTTAGCCCAGAGTCTGGGTTACATAAGAAGCCTATTAGAACAGATTCAGAGTCACGACTGACAGGAAACGGTGAGTAAACTTCCACAAAGTCATTTTTATAACTTAGTACTCAGTGAGTAGTGGTGAGTGGTGTGTGTTTGATTTAAGTATTTGGTGATATTGAGGTGCGACTGAGAGAAGAAGCTAACGCTAGCTTGCTATGTAGTTATAATTGATGATTGTTTTCCACTTTGTTTAATGGGGAGTGTGACAATGCTCCGCCGAGCCCCCCTCTTTTAGGGTTATCCCCACCCCTGCCTCACCTGAGCCAAACCATTACCCTCTGCAGTAGTGCTGCTGTCCTATAAGGGTGGATTCAAACCAGCATAAACAAAATCAATCATAATCACCAGGCCTTAGTCTGTAATATTACCTATAATTACCTAAAATATTACACATTTGGACATCACCCCTCTCATGAGCTAGCCGTGGGCCCTTCGGCATTGCTCATGAGTGAGCTCCGTCCACTCTGCCTCCCTTTTTAATATATATGTACATCAGGGCTGCTCAATCCTGGTCCTGGAGATCTACCACCCTGCAGAGTTTAGCAGTCTGGGTTTGAGGACAGCGAGCGTTGGACTCTGCTGTTCGGACACACAGTGGAAGTTTGTTCCACCACTTCGGTGCAGGACAGAAAAAAGTCTGGACGCTCGTCTTCCGTGGATTTTGGGGGATGGCGGGTCGAGCCGAGCCGTACTTGAAGCTCGACGGGCTCTTGGTACGGATCGGCTTTTGACCATCGCCATTTTACTGTAGCGGCTAAGGTTAGCAAGCTAACCTTGCTTATCAAAGAGCCTGGCTAGATTTCCCTCTACATCACTGCTCCTGAGAGTGTATTTGTCTTTTTTACTCTCCTTTTTCTTATGCTAGTCGGCAAAACTTCAGAAGAAGGAGAAATTTCAAGACATCAAACAACGACATGGAGCAGAACATCCGCTGTGGTGTTAACCACTGCCAAATTTGTGCGAGACATCAGTCTCAGACACCACTGAGTAAAAGTCTTCACTCTAGTACAGATGTTAGTTCAAACTTGGTGAACGTATTTGCAATGGCGCAGGTTTGCAGGAAGCAGGGTGCTCCGAAAAATTCCGGCCTATCAGAATCCCAGCAGCTCTGATGACCTCCTGTGTAAGGATAACATGCTCAGTTCTGGTCACTAAACCATCACTTCCAGACTGGCTGGGTATTTGGGATTTTGTCTTGCACAAAGTGTGTCAGACTTCACCAAAAGGCCTCAGAGGACTCTATATGTGTGTGTGTGTGTGTGTGTCTGTGTGTGTGGACACTTTGTGTTGAAAGCCTCACTATAACACATCAGCGTCTCACGCTTCACACAGCCGCTGCCAAAGAGATTTTTCTGGATTGAAGTGGGAATTCTGCTCCCAAGGCATGTCCCACTGTCACGCAGTGGCTAAAAGTGTGACATTCTGGGGAGCAAAACTGAGGGGTGTCATGTATTCGAATGGGAGGCCAGTCGTGGCTGTTAAACACAGAAAGAAAGGGGCTTTTGTGGCCGGTGCAGCCAAAAAGAGCGACTATTGGAGTATCAGCTTGGGGTGGATTATTGGCTGGATATATTTGTGGTTTTTCTCTGTTTGTTCGCGGTGTGGAGCAGCGTGGCAGAGGGCGAACAAAACATCCCTTATTGACTCACCACCAAGCCTGCTGAACGCAGGCCGAGCAGACTGGGGCTGAGTTTAGAGCCGCAGTAAATGACTTCAGAACAGGTTCAGAGAAGAGAAAATGCCCCACAGATCTCAAAATAACACAAGCAAGCTTGAGCTCAACACAATGAATGAAATTTGAAAGGCCATTGGTAAAACTCACTGACATCAGAAGCTTTTCAATTAGCATGAGCATCAGTGCAATTGTATTCATGATTTTGGACGTAGCTTAGACCCCCATTCCTGAAGCTCTGTTCAGACTGGATCAGTTTATCAGGGGCTGGTCTAGAGGAACACTTTTTTTGAACCCTTTATGGTAAGAATTATGGTATCAATAAGGAAAAAATGACTTGCGCTGCAGTTCCTGCTTAACTCCTTCACACAGAAAGGCTCAGTAAGTACAGGGACCTCTGTACAAACGGGTGGTGCTATTCTTTGGTAATAGTTTGCCTGTAAAAACACAGGTCCTCTCATTGCTATTCTACATTGTATTGAACATGGAGCGGGTTCCCGGGTGGCACAACTGTCTAAGTGCTGGCTGTATGTTCAGGAGACCATGAGTTTGATTTCCAGTCCCAGAAAGCACAGCTTGCCTTCCTCTCCCCCATCACTTAGCACAATGCTGGTCAATGCTGGTCAATGGATGTCTGTAACCTGGTGTAATAACACAGGTGTAGTAACATAGGCTGTTTAAGAGGTTAAAACTCATTTTTCAACAAACATTTTTTATTTTTAAATGTATTTATTTATTAAAAGTTTGTTGCCTTAAGGCAACGTAGCACCATAAAAGACAAATTGAAACATTAAATATTGACCTGCAGAAATATATATATATATATATATATATATATATATATATATATATATATATAAATATATATAATAAAAGAAATAAATATAAAAGAAAAAAAAATATATATACATTTTTTTATATTTACCAAAAACTTACACACTGATTAATCTCATTTTCAATATTCTACACATTTCATATTTAACAAAAAGTCCCAAAAAAGGCCTCTCTTGTCATGCCTGCCTTTGTTTGGTTGTGCCATGTGCTCCCAAGCACATGGCTCTGTTTGTGTCTTGTCTGCTCTAGCCACGCCTGTCCATTAGTGTTTCCACCAGTGTCTCCTTCATAGCCACGCCCCTATTGTTAGTCCCAGGTGTTCCTCGTGAGTCTCTTGTTAGTGTCTGTATAAATACCCCTTTGTTTCAGTCGTCCCTTGTCTGGTCTTGTGCATGTGTGTGCATGCTAATGTTCCTATTCCTGCGTATTTGTTCATGCCAGTTCACGGCTTGTAGATTTGGCCTGTTTATCTGAGTCTGGTGTTCTTTATTTTGCTAAACTTTGTGCTTGTTTGGTTTCTGTTTTCTTGTCTGGTATTAAATCCTTATCCTGCGAGTGCGTCCGCCTCTGTCTCGTGACAAACTGTGACACTATGAAAGCATTACAATCAAAGCTGTTTCAAGGTCAAACATTAACAATTGCTATAACCTGCCCGACTATGACCTCATCTTCCTCATCACTATATGACTCATCTTCTACTCATCCACAATCTCATCAGCTGGTACGTCTGTTCCACCTTTCTAAAGTGCCGTAGAAAACTGGCCTGCATTAAATCATGTGTGCAAATACAGTATATGTAATATTTACATATTTCTATAAATGCATTATAAATTCTTAGGCATGACACCCATATTTATATAACTCTTTTGCTTAAAATGAAGGAAAGTTGTAAATTGTATGCTAATTTTGCCCCCTGCTTGTATTCCAACCCAGTATGCCTGGTACGGCCTTAAATAGAAATCTATAATAGGTTATGTTGCCTGGAGGCAACGCAGTACCGTAGGAGGTTAAACATCCTCTCATTGCTATTCTACATGGTTTTGAACATGGAGATGCGGGTTCCCGGGTGGCACAACTGTCTAAGTGCTGGCTGTATGTTCAGGAGACCATGAGTTTGATTTCCAGTCCCAGAAAGCACAGCTTGCCTTCGTCACCCCCATCACTTAGCACAAAGCTGGTCAATGCTGGTCAATGGATGTCTGTAACCTGGTGTAATAGTAGTGGCATCTTGAAGGCTCTGTGAAGTAAAACTGGGGACGCTCTGGAAGCTCACTTTCTGTAAGGACATGGTGTTAAAAAAAACGAATCGCGTTTCATAAACCTCCTGCCTGAACTCAGCTTCAGCTTTTGTTGGTTGTCTGGGCCTCTGTTTGAGTGTCCAACAAGGCAACCCACTCATCACTGGAGCGGAGCAGCAGGGCTAGGATGTATTAGTCTAATCCTCTGTCCTGTTTCACCTCCATGACAGCCCGGGTTTCACCTGCCCTCCATCAGCAACCGCTGGGCCACAAACACATTGCCCTCCGCTTCACCCAACCGTGGCCAGTGTGCCGGGCATGGCTGTGATTGACGTCTCTCAGGGTGTTCTCTGTCTCCTTTCCTGTCTCCTAACGGCTTAATGGAACCATCAGTCCAGCCGTATGTGGGCCAGACAACGGCCTAGCGAGGGGCCGTCTGTTGACCCCCCGCTCAAGGGCAGCCTAGACAACCCTGTCTCGGTCTTCTCCACGGGACACTGTAACTCACTGACATGCCAAATCCCATCCAGATCACTCCTGGCTAAACCAGGATGGACAAAGAGGGATGTTTCCATTACCCAAGTTGGCTCGGGACCCGGCCTGTTTCAGACCTCGTACATCTGCACCAATTACTGACGCAACCCAGACCTGCAGAAATCAAACCATCTGAACAGAGAAGGATACAAACAACCTGTGGAAGTTTAGTACCTGAACCTAAACCTATACTAAGCCTTACTCTAACCATAACCTAAACTTAACTTAACCTAATCCTAAACTTAACCTAACCTACACCTCAACTAAACTTAACCTACTATACCTAAACTTAATTCTAAACTTAACCTAACCTAAACCTCAACTAAACTTAACCTACTACACCTAAACCTAAGCCTATCCCTTACCTTAACCTAACCTAAACTTAACCTTAACCTAATGTGAACTTAACCTTAACCTAAATCTCAACCTACACCTAACCTGCTATACCTAACCTTAGCATAAACCTAATTCTAACCTAACCTAAACTTATCCTAACCTACACCACAACCTAAACTAACCTACTACACCTAAACCTAATTCTAACCTAACCTAACCTAAACTTAACCTAACCTACACCCCAACCTAAAGCTAAACTAACCTACTACACCTAAACCTAATTCTAACCTTAACCTAACCTAAACGTATCCTAACCTACACCACAACCTAAACTAACCTACTACACCTAAACCTAATTCTAACCTAACCTAAACCTAAACCTACTGCACCTAAACCTAATTCTAGACTTAACATAACCTAAACCTAATCTCCTAAACCTAATTTTAAACATAACCTAACCTAAGCCTAACCTACTACACCTAAACCTAATTCTAACCTCAACCTATCCTAAACTTAACCTAACCTACACCACAACCTAAACCTAAACTAACCTACTACACCTAAACCTAATTCTAGACTTAACATAACCTAAACCTTAACTTCTACTCCTAACCCTAACCTTAACCTTACCTTAACTTATCCTAACCTACACCTTAACCTAAACTAACCTACTACACCTAAACCTAATTCTAACCTTAACCTAACCTACACTTAACCACTTAACATAATACACGTACCTAACAGTATCCCAACCCTCAGTAGAACAGTGTAGCAGTCATCTGCTGAAGGTCTGCTGAGTCTGAAGATCTTCTACAGTCGAACAGGTTTCTATCAGCCGTATGAGCAGCTCTCTCTGAAAGCCTTCTTGGTGTTCCAGACCTCAACTTGACCTCCATCGTCCTGCCATTTCCTTATCAGATGACAGACTGAAGAACCAGGTACCTGAGTACACTTTGCTGTCTTCTTCTAGTCCTCTCCTCGGGTCAATAGGCTTTCTTCTGTGGGCTTTGTGGGCATTGGTTAGTTTAATGTTCAGAGAGCTGGACAGCTGCTTAGACGAGCTCAAGGTTTGAGGAATCTCAAAATGTACAAAGCTTTAAAATTGGCCTAATCCGACCTTTCCTAGCGATGACTATGGACAGGCCATAGCCCTAAGCAGGTCATTAAGGCCGGAAGTCTTGGTAAACTAAAACACTAATCCTGTTTATGTTGCAAATAGAACCGTGTCTTTATGCCTTTATGCTTTTTTGGAGATCGGTTCGGTTGAGATCTTCCACTGAGTTAACTATTCAGATTAACAGACATTTTTAACCAAGGGGTGCCCAAACGTTTGCACTGCAGGAAACTGTGGTACGGCACAAACACGAGAGCGTCTTCAGTCATTTTTCTCCAAACAATGAAACGACACAGTATCCCTAGACGCGCTGTCAGCTTTGCAAGCCGCTGTTTCTCAGTTTTGGGACGTGTTTTTGCATGATTGGGCCCATTAGCGTCAAAAAAACACAAACACGGGCAGCGTTCCTGCGCTGGAGAGAGGAGAGAGAGGCACAAACAGCTGGGGTCTGTTGGTGATGGTACAGTTCACAGCTGTGAAGTCAGCCCAGCTGCTGCCGAGAGCGCGAGGGAGATCGACGACAGCGCCTCATCCATCGACTTATTCAAAATATCCCTAACATCCCTGTTAGCACACTGCAGAACCTTAACACCATCACACCTAACGCCTCACACATTAAGATTCCTAAAAGGTTCTTGGCATGCAGGGCATGCAGTTCTAGATACACTTTTCAATGGTCTTAGAACCTTTACCTTATGCTAAGGTTCCTTGATCTGAAAGCATAAAAAATAAAGCAAAAAATAAAGGTTTCTTAATGGTTGTTGGCAAGGGAATATGAAGTTCTAGATATACTCTTTAATGGGCTTAGAACCTTTACCTTATGCTAAGGTTTCGTAATCTGAAAGCATATCATACCTAACATTTCATAGTCTAGAAAATAAAGGCTTCTTAATGGTTGTTGGCTAGGGCATATGAAGTTCTAGGTAAACTCTTTAATGGGCTTAGAACCTTTACATTATGCTAAGGTTCTTTAATCTTAAAGCATATTATACCTAACATTTCATAGTCTTAAAAATAAAGGTTCCTAAATGGTTCTTGGCTAGGGCATATTCAGTTCCAGATAAACTCTCTTTACCACAGACGAAGGATCTTTAGTTTTAAACCGTATCATACCAAACATCTCACAGTCTACAAATTACTACGTTTTCTAAATAGTTCTTGGCTCAGACATGCAGTTCTAGATAAACTCATTAATGGACATAGAACCTTTACCTCATGCTAAGGCTCTTTAATCATAAACCCTATCAGACGTAAAGGTGCACAGTCTTAAAAATAAAGATTCCTAAAAGTTTCTTGGAAAGGGCATATGCAGTTCTAAATAAACTCTCTAATGGGCAAAGAACCTTTACCTCATGCTAAGGTTCTTTCATTTTAAAGCATATTATACCTAACATAGTTTAAAAAATAAGGTTCTTAAATGGTTCCTGGCTCGGGTATGCAGTTCTAGATAAAATCTTTAATGGGCACAGAATCTTTATGGTATGCTCAGGTTCTTTAATCAAAAACGTTTTAATGGGCATAGAACTTTCGCCTTATGCTAAGGTTCTTTAATTACAAACCCTATCAGGCCTAACATCCCACCACCGAAAAAATTAAGGTTTCTATTCTTGGCTCAGATATGCAGTTCTCGGAAACCTCTTTAATGAGCATAGAACCTTTACCTCATGGGAAGTTTCTTTCATCTCTAACCATATCATACCAAACATCACACAGTCTAAAAAGTAAGGTTGCTAAATGGTTCTTGGCTCAGGCATGCAGTTCTAGATAAACTCGCTAATGGGTATAGAACCTTTACGTTATGCTATGGTTTTTTTTTTATCAAAAACTCTTTAATGGCCATAGAACCTTTACCTCAGTCTTAGGCTCTTTAATCTTAAACCATATCCTACCTAATGCCTCACAGTCTACAAATTAAGGTTTCTTATTGGTTCTTGGCTCAGATGTGCATTCTTAGGAAACCTCTTTAATGGGCATAGAACCTTTGCCTCATAATACGGTTCTTTAATCTTGACCCATAACATACCTTATGTCTCACATTTAAAAAATCCAAATGGTTTCCAAATGGTTCTTGGTTCAGACATGCAGTGTGGGGTATAGAACCTCTGCCTTATGTTGAGGTTCTTTAATCTTTAAAGAATAAGTAACCTTTGCTAAGATAGAGGTTCTATCCTCACTTAATATTTTTCCTAAAACTCTGTTCTAACTTAGAACAACCAATTTTCTGTGAGATTTTAGGTTTAGGATTTTAGGTTAAATCAAAAATCAACTGCGATTGGTCGGCTGTCGCGTCAATCATTATTTTGCAAATTCACAAACGCAGAAAAGTTGAATGGCTCTTTTGGGTTGAAAGCAACTTCCATCCAAACCATCCCTGACTGAGCTTCTACACAATGTCTAACATCTGCTAACATGCATTATCCACTGGATTCCTTGGTGATTCACTTCCAACCAGGCGTGCTGTCATGAGCACCTTTAGCCCTCGAGGCGTATTTATAAACCCGAAGTGGGCGGGCAATTAGAGCTTCTTCTGCTGTATGAGGGAAAATGCCCGTCACAATAAAATGCACTTCTTGATGCAAGGCATGAATGCCGGGGGCTATTCATCCAAACTTCAAAATCAAACTTCAAATCATAGATCAATGAATTTGTATGCTAATACTATATTGACAAAAGTATTGGGACACCTACACATTACACCTACAGGACCCATAGGCATTATTAATAAGGAGCTGGTCCCTCTTTGCTCTAAGCTCCAACAGCAGCAGCAGCAGGTCTGGAGCTCTGCAGTTATTGAGACTTCTCTGCACTCTGCTCTGAACTCAGCTCTCGGCCCTGACCCCGCTCTGTAACTTTACGTGGTCTGACAGACACTCGGTGGACAGTGAGCTGCTCTCTGTGAGCTGTTCCTCCTAAACTCTTCCACTGTTCAATAATAACACCACTCACAGCTGATGGAGGAAGATCTAGGAGGGAAGGTCTAAATTTCACCAGCTGACTTGTTGTTGTTGTTGGTGCAGCGGCGTCTCCTATTACATCAAAAAAGAGTACATAAAGAGTTCAGTGAGCTCTTTAGAACCTCCCAGTCTTTCACTGATGTGAAATGGCTAGATGCTTGAGTTTATACACATGTGGTAGCAAAGGGACGGTTCGATACACCTGAATTGAATGATTTAGAGGTGTGTCCCAATACTTTTGTCCATGTAGTCTCCATCTGAATTTCAGGATCAGATTGCTCTACTGGATGGCATTTGAGGGAATGGGGTTAAGGAAGGAGCAGAAAACAGCCTTGGCTTTGATGGATTGATGTGGAGCTCTGCTTCTCCTCCCTGTATCTGGCCCGTATAAAGGTAAGGCAAGGTCAACCGAATCAAGCTCGGCAGTCAGTGCGAACACGTTCTCTCGGAGATGAATGATTGATGTATGGAGTACATCCACCTCTTCCCACTAAAGCTCTTCTGGTTAGCAAGACACATGCTTTAGCGATAGGCATGCAACAAAGCTCTGGCCTTGGGCATATGAATGCACATTATTGTATTTTTCCAGTTTCCACTGGGTAGTAAATTCCTTCCTTCTCAACGCCGCTATCCAGGCAAAGCACGTGTGTGTTAATCCTTGTTGAAGACAAGGCTAACGGTGCGGTCACTGAAGTCTGAAAGATGATTTTTAAAAGAAATGTCTGGTCTATTGACTCCAATTCAGCCTACAGTGGTCATCCGGGATGGGAAGGCGCAGGTACACTATAAATATGCATGTCCTGCTTTGAATGAAGAGCGAAATAGGGATCGTTTGGGATGATGTTCCATTGGAGTTAGTCTGAAATTAGCCTAAATTGCTCGTCCTTCTGCAATCTTGCCAGCTTCCTTCCAGAGGGACTGCGTCTCCGGCCCCCGCGAGCGGGGAATGGAATCCAGAGGGACCACCAACCTTGTTAAATTTTTACACATCGACCACTGCACACTGCAATTGGAATCCACCCCTGAGGCGAGAGGGGATATTGCATATTTTACAAGCTGGTCTCATGAAGTCAGATCCAACTGTATATGCAATGATCAGTTTTAATGAACACAGCTTGTCCAGTAAAAGATTCAGCTAACTGATTTGAGTGGCCCGGTCAGCTCAAATTCAACCGTTAGACTGCTGAAAAATCCAGCTGGAGACCAGATTTTGCTAGTAGTTGGTTTCAGATGCTCTGAGCTGCTTTTTGATGTGGTTTTTTTCAAGGTGGTTGAAAAGCTGATCATTCAGGTCAACCAGCATGTCTATGCTGGTCATACTAGTCATTCACCATGTCTATGCTGGTCATGCTAATCAACCAGCATGTCTATGCTGGTCATGCTAGTTGACCACCATGTCTATGCTGGTCATGCTGGTTAACCACCATGTCTATGCTGGTCATGCTGGTTAACCACCATGTCTATGCTGGTCATATTAGTCAACCACCATGTCTATGCTGGTCATGCGAGTCAACTACCATGTCTATGCGGGTCATACTAATCAACCAGCTTGGCTATGCTGGTCATGCTAGTTGACCACCATGTCTATGCTGGTCATGCTGGTTAACCACCATGTCTATGCTGGTCATATTAGTCAACCAGCTTGGCTATGCTGGTCATGCGAGTCAACTACCATGTCTATGCTGGTCATACTCATCAACCAGCTTGGCTACGCTAGTCATGCTGGTCAACCGCCATGTCTATGCTGGTCATATTAGTCAACTACCATGTCTATTCTGGTCATACTAGTCAACCAGCTTGGCTACGGTAGTCATGCTGGTCAACCGCCATGTCTATGCTGGTCATACTAGTCAACCAGCATGTCTATGCTGGTCATAGTAATCAACCACCATGTCTATGCTGGTCATGCTGGTCAACCACTATGTCTATGCTGGTCATCCTAGTCAACCACTATGTCTATGCTGGTCATGCTGGTCAACCACTATGTCTATGCTGGTCATAGTAGTCAACCACCATGTCTATGCTGGTCATGCTGGTCAACCACTATGTCTATGCTGGTCATGCTAGTCAACCACTATGTCTATGCTGGTCATATTAGTCAACCAAAATGCCTATGCTGGTCATGCTGGTCAACCACTATGTCTATGCTGGTCATGCTAGTCAACCACTATGTCTATGCTGGTCATATTAGTCAACCAAAATGCCTATGCTGGTCATGCTAGTCAATCAGCTTTGCTATGCTGGTCATACTGGTCAACCACCATGCCTATGCTGGTCATGCTAGTCAACTACCATGCCTATGCTGGTCATACTTGTCATCCACCATGTCTATGCTGGTCATACTAGTCAACCAGCTTGGCTATGCTGGTCATGCTGGTCAACCAGATTAGCTGGAGTGTTAGGAAGCCCAAGAAGCATCTTACCATGCTAGCTTTCCTATTAATACCATAGAAACCACCTGGAACACCACAGCAGCAACCTGTCAACTGTCTGGACGTGGGAACCACTGTAGGTGCGCATCCACTCTCCGCTGCTTCCTTCAGGAAGTGCATTTTTTGTGGTTGTTCTTTTTTAATGATGTGACCATTACACACAAACAACATGTGAGCAGCTCTTTCTGGGCGCCGGTGTATAAATGTAACTCGGCCTGTAGGTAGAAGCTAGTGAGTCATTTGGCAAGGCTCTCGCAGAATGTAGATTAAGCAGCTCGACCCTGCTCAGGAACACAGTGGAGAAACCCTCTGGGAGGTCCCAGCGCAGATGGAGTCCGAGCCCCACTGAACCGCGCTCAGAATCAGCTGCACATTTCAAAGGCGGCCCCTGGGAGCCGCAGCAGACACGAGGTCATCACCCCACATCTCCTTAAAAAAAAAAGCTGATTCCTCTAAATACAGCACACCACCGGGAGCCTGAGGGGAGGGGGGTTGAGGGGACAGCGCTGGGAGTGTGTGCAGGGGGGTGCACTCGGTCTCTAAAAGCCTGAATCCCACATTAATCCTTAGAAATCGCTGAGAACCACAACACTGCAATGAAAACACGCTGTGATTCTATAGGAATGACAAACCGTCAGATTTACGGGGGAGTGTTTTAGCACCTGTTTGGAAATGAGGCACACTGTCGCCTCCACCTGATCGACTCTGGTGTACATTTGATGATCTTTGGCCTCGCGGGCCAGTCCTAATGCACATACAGGCGATAAGCTAATCAAGCCACATGTTTAAAAGCTCCGATCTGATCTGTTTGGATTGGGCATCCTATCCCAACTTGACTTTATCGAGAGGGATTTCAGAGCTCATTACCAGAGAACGACTTTGGACGGAGTTGAGGCGTAGATCGAGGAGCGAGAATTCTGCTGCTCTGCATTTTGGCTTCTGGCGCTTTCAGTGCTCAGTAAAGTCTGATGCAAGGATTAGGATCAGGGTACGAGGGTAAGGGTTATAGCATCTGACATCTGGTAGGAGAAGGTAGAGTTAGGAGTCTGACCCAGGGACTCTTTGATGTATTGTGATCAGATTATGATCAGATCACTCAAAATATATTTAAAGGTGGTCAGAGAGATAGAGCTCGGAGGAACGATTACAGTGGCTTCTCTTTCTCTCCTCTCTCTCTCTCTTTCTCTCTCTCCCTCTCCTCATTCTCTCTCTCTCTCTCTCTCTTTCTCTCTCTCCCTCTCCTCATTCTCTCTTTCTCTCTCTCTTTCTCTCTCTTCTTCTTCCTCTTCCTCTCCCTCTCTCTCACTCTTTCTCTCTCTTCCTCTCCTCCCTCTCTCCTTTCTCTCTCTCTTCCTCTTCCTCTCCTCCCTCCCTCCCTCTCTCTCACTCACTTTTTCCCTCTCTCCCTCCGCTCTCTTTCTCACTCTTTCTCTTCCTCTCCTCCATCCCTCTCTCTCTCACTCACTCTTTCCCTCTCTCTCTCCGCTCTCTCTCTCTCTTTCTCTCTCTTCCTCCTCCTCTCCTCCCTCCCTCCCTCCCTCTCTCTTTCACCCTTAGTCTCTCTTCCTCCTCCTCTTCCTCTCCTCCCTCCTCTCTCTTTTTCTCTCTCTTCCTCTTCCTCTCCTCCCTTGTCTCTCTTTTTCTCTCTCTTCCTCTCCTCCCTCCCTCCTCTCTCTCTTTCTCTCACACTCACTCTTTCCCTCTCTTCCTCTTCCTCTCCTACCTCTTTCCCTCTCTCTCTCTCTCATTCACTCTTTCCCTCTCTCCCTCCGCTCTCTTTCACTCTTTCTCTCTCTTCCTCTTCCTCTCCTCCCTCCTCTCTCTCTCTCTCTCTCTCTCTCTCTGCTGATCCCTCTCTCATTAACATGCTCATTAGAGTAATTACTGTTTGTCTCTTGCTGGCGAGGGGCCACAGAGTCTCTTACAGTTTCCACTGTTTTAAAGAAATCTATCAGTGAACAGCTTTAATGAACATCTGCAGTAAGGGCTACGAAACTGTGCAGTTCAGCGGCTTCAGTGTGTGTGTGTGTGTGTGTGTTGTTTCTTGTAAGCAGCATTTAGCCTGCTTGCTTAATAAGGCCGGCGCTCTGGATGCTTTTGAATGTGAGCAGGATTAGCGCAGGTACAGCAGTGATGCTACTCCGCGGCTCTGAATTCTGATCAGTGTTTCTGGCCGTTGCTGGTTGTGATGTGAAATAAATCACAGCCTCGTGAGCGCCCATAATTACAGCCTTCAGAGCTGCGAGGCCTTAAGCGTGTGAGAGGGCACGGATTGTGCAAATGACATATCTTATGTTTTTCATTTTTCCTATTAATTGCAGGATGTTAATAAAATATATATATATATATATATATATATATATATATATATATATATATATATATTCCTCAACTGGTTCTTCACCAGGTAAAGCTTTATGGGAGAGCAGCAACGAGAATTACATCACTACCCAAGTTCACCCAAACGAAGTTCACCCAATTTGGTCTGATGAGACCAAAATAGAGCAAGTTTGGCCAACAGACTGGACACGGAAACCAAACACTGCCCATCAGCACAAATACATCACATCACCCACCTTGACATTACCCTCCATGACTCATGGTGGTGGCAAGATCATGCTGTGGGGATGCTACTTCCCTGAAGTGAATGCAGTAAAATACAGGGAAATATTTATATATATATATATATATGTACACACCTTCATATCAGACTATTAGGAGGAATACCCTCCCTTGGCTTGGATGACACTAGCGAGACATAGGTGATGGAAGGTGTTCATTATAGAGGTAAGCTGCTCCACAGTGGTGTGTTGACAACTCTGTGCCACTTCCCCTCTGGCATCAATGGCCCATGGGCACCACTGTTATGCCGTTGGAAGGCACTCAGCGTATGCGGCTCCACTCCTGGTAAACCTTCACTAGGGCGGCTCTAGAACATCCCACAAAGTTAGCCGTTTCCGAGATGCTACCACCCCTCACTACATTGCCCATGAAGATGGTTTTGCAGTCTGCTACAACTGACTGGTGTGCTCGCTTATTTATACGTGCAGTAGACCCTGTCGTCACGTGGCATCGGAGACCATCCTAGGCTAAATTCACGAGTTCCAAACCAGAGGCGGTCATAATGTTCTGATATGACTGTGACAATGGACTGCTCGCACATTGAGAAGCTCCCAACGGCTTCACAGTGGAGCCCCACAGGCCAGGGTAGCCTGAGGGGAACGACAAATCAGGGGAATACTGTTCCCACTATTAGATAGCTGATATGACTGTGTGTGTATATATATTTATACATACATATATACAGTATCTACTGATGTATATTCAGCTACACCATTTCCTCCAGCTACATAAACTTATTTAACTCAGTTCAAGCAACAAACTTCTGAACAAACAGGCTTTAAATGATCATCCGTAACCGGCAGCGAGACACAGATAAATGGATAAGCTGAGTCCTGGATGCCTGACTGGGGCCCTATAAGCATCGTCCCAGGGCTTTTTCTTTTCTTTACGATCGCAGAGGTAGGCTGTAATTGAGTGCACCGATGCATGAGCTTTAGCTTGTATACAGTCCGTCCACCAAAGCGTCCCGCTCTCGCTCGGCACCTCCGCGCCTTCCTTAAATCAGTGAAAACAAATCAAGATCAAGTAGGAAAGTGATTATTAACCTAATGCAGCCGTCCTGTGTGGCGGCAGGAGATTTCCACGGTTCGGTAAACAGAGTTTTCGGCCCTGCGCTTTATCTACTAGTGAAACGTTCAGCTGCTTTCAGGGGCAATTACTGGAACTCTACGCCACCCTCTGTGCTGAATGTCAACCAAGGATGCAAAACACAGAACGTGTAAGAGTTTTACCAGCAGCTTTACCAAATAACACCCTGGCTCACAGGGTAGAGGGCACAGCCTGCCACTACCTCAGTTTTGTCAACGTGCAGAAACTTCGAGGGTTTCTTCTGCCCTCCTGAGATGTCCGCTATATTCGCTATATGTCCGAATGTTTGTGGACACCCCTTCTAATGAATGCATTTAGCAAATTTAGGCAAACACACATACACACATTCCTGTAGAGTATTACCAATAGAATAGGACCCTCTGGAGCAGCATCAAGATGCTATTGGCACCATGCTGCCTAATGCCGCCTAATGCAGCAGCATTGAGCTGTGGGGCAGTGGAAGAACTGTGTTCTCTGGAAGGAGGGATGGTGGTGGTGGTGCTCCATCCAGTACTTTTGGGATGAGTTGGGGAGTGGAGGAGTTGGGGATGAGGTGGATAGGGTGATCATCTATCGTACTATCCTGACCTCAGGCTAGTAGAACACTTTAACCATCAAACTCAAATGAAAACCTCGGCCTGTGCTGGTCAAGAGCTATGCTGGTTAATGTTAGCATGGTGGCAAAGTGTTAGCATTTCTTTCATTTAATTATATTAATGTGAATATGGAAACAAATCAGTTAGCATTTCTGTCATTTGCTCATTTATGTTAGCAAGGTAGCAAATGTTTTAGCATTTGTCATTTAATCATGTTTACATTAGCATATTGTCACACATATGTTAACATTTCATATAATGTTCATCATGTAATTGTATTAATGTTAGCATGGTAGCAAAAGTGTTAGCATTTCTATCATTTATTTATATTAATGTTAGCATGGTAGCAAAAGTGTTAGCATTTCTGTTATTTAATTGTATTAATGTTAGCTTGGTAGCAAAAGTGTTAGCATTTCTGTCATTTAATCATGTTTACATTAGCATATTGTCACACATATGTTAATGTTTCATATAATGTTCATCATGTAATTGTATTAATGTTAGCATGGTAGCAAAAGTGTTAGCATTTCTATCATTTATTTATATTAATGTTAGCATGGTAGCAAAAGTGTTAGCATTTCTGTCATTTAATTGTTTTAATGTTAGCATGGTAGCAAAAGTGTTAGCATTTCTATCATTTAATCATGTTTATGTTAGCATGGTAGCGAAAGTGTTAGCATGGTAGCAACTACACTGAAACTAAATGCTACGTAACTCCTTTTAAAGGGTTTTTGTTTGTTTTATGTCTCTCCACAGGCATAAATATCATAAAAACAGACCCTCCTCACTGGCGTGGACAAGAGACGGTCCAGTCTGACATTTAATATGCACTCATTTGCCATTCTTGAAGGGAGGCTGTGATTTATAGTAGCGGTGTGTAATGCCTGATCCTCGGCTCAGAGATGGATGCATGTTTTTGCTCACTCGAGTGTACATGGGTGACATGATCCATTATGTATGCTTGTGTAAGAATGCCAGGATACTGGAGGCTCTATATCAGGAAAGGACAGACAGGTAAACACATGAGATGGGAGGGAAGTGACAGACACTGACAGTGGTGGAGGTGGTGGTGGGGGGGAAGGAGAGACATACATACATATATAAATGTCCATAGCAGGAAAAGGGACTCAGACATGGAATAGGCAGAGGAATGTCCTCCACTCTGATATCTCTAGGGCACGGATATAGCGTTGCCTTCAGGAATGGAAGATATATCGACCTCTGAGGACATGTTGTCATTTTGTATTCAGCGTGTCCTAATAAGGCTCTCTGGCTATTTGCCAGATTTATGGAAAAGTTATGGGCCCTCGTAAGAGGGGTGGCAGAATACTTGCAAATACAGATGCCAAAGAATCTATTTTATATATATTTTTAAAGTATTTATTAAGTTGTTTATATATAAATACACCATCTGTCCAAATGTTTGTGGACACTCCTTATAATGAATACATTCAGCTACTTTAAGTTTTTACCCATTTCTGCCACAAATGCACACATGCATAGGATATAACTCTCGGAAGCAGATAATCCTGAACCTACTGGCCCCATGCCTAATGCCAGGCCTGGGCTAGAGGGGGTATGAAGCCCCCCATCACATAGCCCCCCCATCTGCTGTGTTCTCTGGAATGATGGTGATTGTGCTTCATCCAGAACTTTTGGGATGAGGCTGAGGAGTTGGGGGGTGAGGTGGGTTGGTGATCGTCCTTCGTGAACTTCCTGACTTCACTAATAATCTTGTCGCTGAATTCAGTCAAATCCTCACAGCAATGCTCCTCCAAAATCTAGTAGGCGAAGCAATGAAGGAGCAGGTGTCCCAACACTTTTGTCCATATAGTGTAGTAAATATGCCCAGCCAGACTTTGGTTGCGGAGGTCTATTTACCACCCTGTTGGCTCAGAATAAAACCCGGATTTTCCTTTAATGAGCTCAGCTCTGATTGGATGGCTTACATCACCATGGTGATGGTTCATAGAACCACATATCATGGCATAGTTTTAACACTGTAACAAAAACTCTGAGTCCTACTGCTGCTGTCCTCTCCTTGCGTCCTCTCAGCGTTATGAGCTGTAAACAAGCAGAAGCGATTGTAGCTGGTTAGCTTTTTAGCCTAGCCCCCATTCGCTTCCCTAGGTTTGTCTGTCTCAAGTCTCACAGGTAAAATAGGTATGAAATAAGCTGGTGTTTTTCCTTCTGATGTGAGTTTAGCACCAGTTTAGTTCAGCTGAGGGAGTCCAGTTTGTTTTCGAGGGAGTGGACGATGCACAGATGAGATGGAAGCTGGCCAGTGTCAGCTAGCATTAGCTTTTAGCCTAGCCTTGTTTGCTCTCCCTGGTTTTCACTTTGTCGTGTGCTCTCCAGTATCAGCAACGCCATATTATACATTTCAGAGGCGTAAACATAACGAGTCAAGACTGTGATGTAACAGTTTTGGAGGTTTGGGATTGGATCCAGCTCTATTGTGGTTCTCCTGGATGGTCTTTTGAAGGAGGAGCAACAGTGTTAGACATCCTAGGGCCCCATTTAAGACATGGATGCTAATGTAGGGCCTGTATTTGGGCTCCTACTTCAAAGCCTTGCCCAAAAACAACAATACAGGTTCTAGATTACTTCCATAGTAGTTACTAAAAATAGATCTTGAATTAAAGCTACTTTCCTAGAAGTTTCTGAGAAGGACATCTGGAACCAACTTCAGAACTTTTGCAACAGCTAAGCTCAGTGCATATTTCTATGAAGTTCACCCCATCTCACCCAAACAGCATCCATTTCTCCTCCACATCCGAGACGCAATGCAACAGGGCAGCACATCAAGGCCACTTGGAGTCTATGGAAGCTGTGGGTGTCCTCGAACAGAAAGTCAGACCAACTTCAGAAGAACAAAAGACAGACGCCGCAGCAACTTCAACCCTGATTAAAGCCACGTTAGGCCTGGGAGCGGCCCAAGAGCAAAGCAGTGCCCTCTGGGAAGCTGAAACGGTGTGATGTCCATCGCCTGCTCCCACTGCCGGCCCTTTTAAAGGGGATGAGTCAGCTCCTGTGCCACCATTCCTCTCTCACAGAGATTAAAAAGGCACAGGAAGATAAAGTAAAGATTATCCGGGCTATATAAAGAGACCCACTACCTGTGCTTAATTGTTCCTGACACCAGAACCAAGTCTCAAAGGTTATTACTAATGCCACCCTTTGTTCAAATTAATGAGGGGAAGAGAAGGGGTGGCAGTAAGGCGTGGGAAGGGAATTGAGAACAGTCTATTACCTCTTACCTTGATCTCTGTCATGGAATTTCCTTCGTTTTTTGGAAAGTAATCCCCAAATTTCCTCCTTTGTTGCCATAACTGATTATTTTTCCTCAGTTTTAAAGCTGCCCTGAAATGCCTTTATTCTGGTTGCACAGCGCAAAGCCTGGAATACCATTGAATCCACTTAGCAACACCCTAGAAACCACCTGGGATATCATATCAACCACACAGCAACAGCCTAGCAATTGCCTGGGAGTGGAAACCACTTAAGCTGTGCAACCATTGAACTTTCCTACTTCCAAAAAGTTCCCTGCAAAGTCTAAAAGCTATGACCAGCTTCTTCTAACCACTGGTTTCAGATGGTCCAAGCCGTTCTTTGAGGGTCTAGGTCTTGGAAGGCTGGTCATCCAATCAAAAAAAAGGGACCCTATACTGGTAAAGTAGCTGGTTTACATGGTAGGCCAGTTTAGCTCTTGACCAGCATGGTGTATGCGTTCATTTGACTTTGCTGGTTAGCTTGGTCAAACTGGTCATGCTGGTCGGCCAGTTTGGTCAAGCTGGTTATGCTGGTGAGTTGGAGCTTGGTCATACTGTTTGACCACCTTCAAATCATGCAGGTTATGCCAGTCCACCAGCTCAGGAAGCATACTCTGTGCCAGGCTAAACCAGCTTGGGCTATATGTGTATGTTCATGCGAACATACCTTCAGGGTACAAGCACTGTTACTGGGGTGGTACCCTTAAGTGCATGTCTATTTACCACCTTGTTATATTAGCTCAGACTGAAATACACAGATTTTCCTTTAAAAACAATGAGCTCAGCTCTGATTGGATGGCTTACATCACCATGGTGATGGTTCATGGTTCAACCACATACCGTAGCATAGTTTTAACACTGCAACGAAAACGAAAACTGAGTCCCACTGGATAGTGCTGCTGTCCTCTCCTTGCGTCCTCTCAGCGTGATGAGCTGTAAACAAGCAGAAGCGATTGTAGCTGGTTAGTTTTTTAGCCTAGCCCCCATTCGCATCCCTAGGTTTGTCTGTGTTGAGCCTCACAGGTAAAATAGGTATGAAATAAGCTGGTGTTTTTCCTTCTGATGTGAGTTTTGCTCCAGTTTAGTTCAGCTGAGGGAGTCCAGTTTGTTTTCAAGGGAGCGAACGATGTACAGACGAGATGGAAGCTGGCTAGTGTCAGCTAGCATTAGCTTTTAGCCTAGTACAGATCCTTGTTTGCTCTCCCTGGTTTTCACTTTGTCACATTCTCTCCAGTATCAGCAAAGCCATATTATACATTTCAGAGGTGTAAATATAACGAGTCAAGACTGTGATGTAACAGTTTTAGGGGTTCAGAACACTGTTACTGGGGTGGTTCCCTTAAGTGCATGTCTTCAGTACCGCCAGTCAGGGGCCGTAATTGTACCATATTCCATAGCATTGACTCTTTCTTATGCTCTTATCCTTTGACGGTGCCATTTTTACTTAGGTAATCTACTTCTTGTCATTTATTGACTGGAAATTTTGACCATTTTCACCATTTTCACTTTTTGACCATTGCAATCATGTATTGAGGGGCTGGTCCATTCTTGGCTTTGCTGGCCTACAAAGCCAAGAATGAACCAGCCCCTCCATACTTGATGGCAATGGTCAAAAGCCAGTACCAGGAGCCCGCCCTTCCAGCTTCAGGTATGGCTCGGCTTGACCTGCCATCCTCCTCCATCCACGATAGACAAGCATCCATGCTTTTTTCTGTCCTGCACCGAGGTGGTGGAACGAACTTCCCCTGGATGTCACCTTTGGTGTGCTTAGCCCCACTAGGCCAGCTTGCCTATTAATATACCATCCACCCTGTTTCCCCACCCCCACCCAAGGCTTAATCTCTTCATATGTCTTTGCTTTTGGCATTAATCCGAAATTGATATTAAGAGAGATTGTGTCAGTAGATTAGACTCAGTGACCTCTCCAGCGCCACTGTCCTGAACGTCCATCTGTGTAGTATGGGGCTGTGATTGTTGAGTCTGTATCTCTTTATATCATCATCTGTACCTGAACTGGGGGGGGGGGGGGGGAGCAGACTGTGAGCTCAAAGCGAAGGGGAAAATAGAGGCCTATTTTTAGTGGTACCTGCTGTCCTCTGAGAGATCTGTTCTGTGGTGAGAAGGAATGGAGTAGGTTTGCAGTTGGATTGGCTCTTGGCGCGATATTGAAGCTGAGAGATTAGATGCATCGTGTCGGTAAGGTAATTCACACTCGGCCATGGTGAGGGTGATGACTCAGACGTTTTACACGGACTCTATATACACTTACTCTCCACTCACGTTAAGTCCAGCTGATGCCCTTCTTCAGCACACTGTCAGGTAAAGGCAAAGTGATACGTATCATTGCTGACATAACAAAACCTGACCATTCCCTTCGGCCTCTGTAACTCTCCCACGATATAAAGGGCAGCTGGAGCTTTCCAGTGAAGGGGAAAAACAGTGTTAGTCAGTTGTTCTCAGCCACCAGGTTCAGGGTGGACACAGTGTGGCCATGACTAGCCTTTTCAATTACAAATGACAGTAGCAGTCATTCGTTCTCTATGGGCTATTCATTGTTATTTTTAATTACAACCTCAGCTGTAATAATAAATGGAACACTTTTCAACCAATCATATTGTGCCAAAATATTGATGACAATCCTCATCCATTAATCGTAGATTATTAGAATATTCGACCACTATTTAGCTACAATGCTCCGTTCCCAATGTATTCAATTATTCATACTGGAATTGGTCTTAAGATTCACACTGTTTTAGAATGTTCTACCCCTTTACACTGTTCTAGTACCCTCTAGTACCCCACTTACACACATTCAAGCTGTTCTAGAATGTTCTCTCTGTTCATAATGTTCTAGATTGTACACTATTGATCACTATTGATCGTTCCCCTATTGCACATTTCATTTGGACTGATTACTTTTTTCCTAGACCTTCTAAGACACAAAACTCTTTTGTTCAGTGAACATTAGAACATTGATGTTTGTTGGAGAACATTTGATCAGTGGGCTCTGGCTTATAGAACCATCTGCCTATAACTGTTCTACAGAATTTTGCCGCTGGTTCATTAGGACTGGATTTTCTTCTTCTGGACATTCAAGACACAACAACCGCGGTTATGTTGATGTCTGTTGAAGGTTGGAGAACATTTGAAACCAATTTTAGAACTATTACTTTAGAACCGATGGCACATATCTGCTGAGAAGTCTTGCTTGAAGTACAACCACCTTCAAAAGCAAGATCGAAAAGCACACCATTATAGAAAATCCACCCTACACTTGTCTGTGATGCCCCCCCCCCCTTTCAAACGTTCCTGGAATGTTCTCATCATTAATTGTTTTTTTATGTTCTAGATTGGCCTCTAAGCATGCTGTTCCAAAATGTCCCCTTTCACTGTATGTTCCCACTGATCGGCAATTCTTTTGCTGGACATTGAAGTCACATCAATGACTTTTAATGTTTATAATCATGTTATGAGATTGGACAACATTTGGAACCAACTTCAGAACTTTTAGAACCAACAGCTAGCAGCATAGCTGTTGTAAAGTCTTGTTGTAAAGTACAACCACCTTCGAAAGCAAGGTTGAAAAGCACACCATTATAGAAAATCCACCCTACCCTATCCTGGGATGCTCCCTCCCACCTTTTAAAACGTTCTTGGAATGTTCTCCCCATTATTTGTTTTTTTTTAATGTTCTAGATTGACCTCTATGCATGCTGTTCTAAAATGTCCCCTTTCATTGTATGTTCACACTGATCGACAATTCTTGTGCTGGACATTGAAGACACAACAATGACTGTTATGTTGATGTCTTTTGGAGATTGGAGAACATTTGGAACCAACTTTAGAACTTTTAGAACCAACGGCCCATAGCTTGAAGTAAAACCACCTTCAAAAGCAAGGTTGAAAAGCACACCATTATAGAAAATCAACTCTACACTATCCTGGGATGGTCCCCCCGTTCGAACACTCCTGGAATTGACACGTTCTAGATTGGCCTGCATTGCATGCTGTTCTAAAAGGTCCCCTTTCATTGTATGTCCACACTGTTCTACAGCGTTTTCTCAGTTTGCTGGCTCATTTGCACCGACTATTCTTTCTCTGGACTTGAAGACACAACAGTGAACGTTATCATGCAGATAAGTTTGTTGGAGAACATTAGACAACATTTGCACAATGAAAACACCTACTCGGTTCTCCAGAGTTCTCTAAGTTCTCTAAACCGTTTCGCTTGATTTCATCCAAGAGCCCCAGTCCACTCACTCGTGAAGGGGCAGTCTGGAGCTTTTACATGCTTATGCCCTCAAAATAGAACATTAAGCAGCGTAGCCTAGCTCAGGCTAAGGGAAGAGAACGGATCAGGCGGACTGATTATAGCTTGAAGGTTAGGCACTTCAGACACAAACAGAGACGAAGACGAAGAAGAGTAAGAGAGAGTGAGAGAGAGAGAGTGAGAGAGAGCGAGAGAGAGTGAGTGAGAGAGAGTGAGAGAGAGAGAGTGAGAGAGAGCGAGAGAGAGCGAGAGAGAGTGAGAGAGAGAGAGCGAGAGAGAGTAAGAGAGAGTGAGAGAGAGAGTGAGAGAGAGCGAGAGAGAGTGAGAGAGAGTGAGAGAGAGAGAGTGAGAGAGAGCGAGAGAGAGTGAGAGAGAGAGAGTGAGAGAGAGCGAGAGAGAGTGAGAGAGAGTGAGAGAGAGTGAGAGAGTGAAGCTTGTTTAAAGCCGGAGAGATCCTCCTCCTTGACAACTCTGCAAAGTGTCTGCAAGGGGAGGCAAAACAAGCACGAGTACGCAGTGTGTTATGTGTGTAAGTCTGCGTTCGAGTGATGAGTTTAATGGTCACACACTCGCACATTTGCCAAGATTTCATACACTTACGCTCACTTTCCAAATCATTAGTGTCAGAAGTGTCATATTCGCCCATGAAATTCCCACCAGAGAACTTCATTTACAACTCCGACGACGCAGCGTAACACTCCGCTCCGTTCAGAAATTCTGCCTGTAGGCGTCATCTCACAAGCCTACGATTAATGCAGCCTGGCCTGACAATGAACCTGTCTGAAGCGATCAGAGGTGGGTAGTAGCTGCTCTCAGTCATCTCCCTGAGCTTCATCCAGGTGTTGATGGATGTGTGCCTTCCTGAATGCTGGTTCTTTGTGAAGCTAGAGCGCTTCTTTTTATTCGCTTCGGTTCTAGCCGTTCACTCTGAGCTCTTAATGCATCCCCCTTCAGCTTACTACCACTATTACACCCATTCACACTGTTCTGGAATGTTCTCCTATACTCAGTTATACAGCGTTCCCCCATTCCCCCCAACTGTTCAAGAATGTTCCCCCCTATTTATGCTCTTCTACAAGGTTCTTCTCAATCCAAACTGTTCAAGAGTGTTCCCCATTTGCACAGGCCTAGAATGTTCTCCCCCATTCACTGTCCAAGAATCTTTTCCCCCATATTCATGCTGTTCCGCAAGGTTCTTCTCTTAATTCAGACTGTTCTAGAATGGTCCTCCTGTATTCACACTGTTCTGCAAGGTTCTTCACCATTCAGACTGTTCTAAGTTGTTCCCCCAATATTCACGCTGCCCTACGAGGTTCTTCTCTATTCACTGTTCTAGAATGTTTCCCCATTTACACTGGCCTTGAATGTTCTTCTTCATTTACTATTCTAGAATGTTCCCCTGTATTTATGCTCTTAGTATTAAGGTTCTTCTCAATCCAGACTGTTCTAGAATGGTCCTCCTGTATTCATACGGTCCGACAAGGTTCTTCTCAAGTTGCACTGTTTAAGAATGTTCCCCATTTGCACAGGCCTAGAATGTTCTTCTCCATTCACTGTCCAAAAATCTTCCATCATATTCACACTGTTCTACAAGGTTCTTCTTCATTTTCTGTTCTAGAATGTTCCCCTGTATTTATGCTCTTCTACAAGGTTCTTCTCAATCCAGACTGTTCTAGAATGGTCCTCATGTATTCATACTGTCCGACAAGGTTCTTCTCAAGTTGCACTGTTTAAGAATGTTCCCCATTTGCACAGGCCTAGAATGTTCTTCTCCATTCACTGTCCAAGAATCTTCCGTCATATTCACACTGTTCTACAAGGTTCTTCTTCATTTTCTGTTCTAGAATGTTCCCCTTGTATTTATGCTGTTCTACAAGGTTCTTCTCAATCCAGACTGTTCAAAAGGTTCCCACAATATTCACACTGTCCTACGAGGTTCTTCTTTATTCAGACTGTTCTAGAATGGTCCTCCTGTATTTACAGTGTTTTGCAAGGTTCTTTCCAAGTTGCACTGTTTAAGAATGGTTCCCCATATTCACGCTCTTCTGCAAGGTTCTTCTTTATTCAGACTGTTCTAAGATGTTCCCCCAATATTCATGCTCCCCTACAAGGTTCTTCTCTATTCACTGTTCTAGAATGTTTCCCCATTTACACTGGCCTTGAATGTTCCCCTGTATTCACGCTGTCCTACAAGGTTCTTCTTCATTTACTGTTCTAGAATGTTCCCCCGTATTTATGCTCTTCTACAAGGTTCTTCTTCATTCACATTGTTCAAGAATGTTCCCCTGTTTACACCTTCTCCATTCAGACTGTTCTACAAGGCTCCGTTTACACTGTTCAAGAATATTCCCCCCTGTTTCCCCCATATTCACACTGTTCTAGGACATTCTCCTCCATTCACACTATTGTAGAACATTGTTCAACATTCATGCTCTTCTAGAACGTCCCCTACCATTTACACGGTTCCATTGTTACTCCATTGTTCTTCCCATTCATATTTTCATTGGTTTCAGATCATATAAAATTGTATATATATATATATATATACATATATATGAAATATCTGTGTGGGGCAGTGGAGTCTCAGCGGTTAGAGCTCAGGGCTATTGATAACAGGGTTGTGGGTTCGATACCTGGGCTCGGCAAGCTGCCACTGTTGGGCCCTTGAGCAAGGCCCCTCACCCTCTCTGCTCCCCGGGCTCTGGAGTCGGCTGCCCACCGCTCTGGGTATGTGTGTGTGTGAGACACATTTCGCTGTACATAGTACAGTGACAGATACGAGTCCTATTATATATCTTAGACTGCAACTAAAAGGTAAATAAATAAATAACATGATTGATTTAATTGAGGACGTTTGATTGGTAGTGTAATGTGTGAGTGTATACACTGTTATAACGCTGGTACTCGTAAAAGTATCTGAACGGGGTGTTCAGTAGGGGAATATACAGATAGAAATAGTGAAAAATAGTGAAAAGAATTGTTGATATTTCTGGGAATCCTCGTTCTCATGACTTACCCCACAGTGCTTTGACATTACCGTTATTATTTTGCAGGCTCCGAAATTGTCTGACAGATCTCAGTAACAACTGGTGTTATTGATATGGCCATAAACAATTCATCATCCACTGTCACACGAAACAAGCATGTGTCAGGACTCAATTGCCATCAAGCACAAAACATTATCATTTCAATTTGCCAATTTCTCGACTAAATGGTGCCCTTGAGACATGCTCTTATACGTTCTTCCTTCCTGATGAAAGACATTAGGCATCTATTTCTGTTATTTTTTTTATTTTATCACAAATATAATAAGAGCAGTTGTCAAGGTTTCCAGCGTGAAGAATTTCTATAAAAAAGAGACAGAGAGCTCAGCTGATTATAGAAGTTCTCAGTTCTGCGCCTCGTGTAGAAACACGCTTTCTAACAGCAGATAGACAGATATATAGATAGATACTTTATTGATCCCAAAGGAGATTTAGCAGCCAGTAGCAACTGCACAATACAGCACAATACAGCACAGTAACAATACAGTGATTACAATAATAACAATAAATAGAATAAATGTAATGTCCATTAGGAAATATTTGCCCAGGTAAAAAAACCCCAAAAAACCCAAAAAGTTCATTCTCAGAGGTCCAGATACGGCAGCAGAAGACGAAGGAGATGTCTGGAATGTCTGGAATGTCTGGGACTGTTTGAGAGGTCGTGTAAAACCATCCTGTAGAACAGAAAGAGACTGGCAGCTTTTGTACCTTCGCCACATTGATGGTGTTGATACGGTTATGCGGTCTGTAGCATGCCGAGATAAACGGCACTGCAACCAGCAGGGGCAGAAAAACATGGCTTGCTGTAAGGGGTGGGATGGTGGCTTCAGAAAGGCATGGTCAGGTTTTTAGCACTCCTCCTATGAGCCAAAATTCATACTGGAGTATAAAGACATAAAACCCATCTACTTACTGTTGCAGGGTCAAGGGTCAAGTCCAGTCAAGTCAAATGTATTTGTATAGCGCTTTCTACACCTGTTGTCGTCACAAAGTAGCTTTACATAATCAGTAATCAGTAAAAAGACAGAAAAAAGAAACATAAATAACATAAAAAGAATTATGAAAAATCAAAGACCCCCAGTGAGAAAACCACGGGCGACAGTGGCAAGGAACAACTCCCTCAGAGCTGGAGGAAGAAACCTTGGGAGGAACCAAGACTCACAAGGTGGGACCCGACCCGTCCTCCTCTGATCAGAACTATTTATAAATGATTGATTAAAATGACCAAATCACCTATATTGTTGAACTGGTATCCAAACTTTTGACTGGTAGAAACAAGAAAATACCCTGTTACCCAACTTCTACATATCACACGCAACACCCCCCACACTAGTGAGGGCGAGACCAACACACACACCCTCCCACACGTGCCCAGCCAGCCACACCTCTTTTTCAAACTGCTGATGCCGATGCAACGTCACCGGGCAACTGACCAACGCGCCTGGAGGCTCCCTGGCTCTGACGCACTGGCTAGCAGAGTCCAGCGATGGGCAGCGCCATCTACCCACCCTAGAGAGAGCAAGGCCAATTGTGCTCGGATAGCAGCGTCAACGGGACTCGAACCAGCGGTCCTCTGATAACAGTGACAGCGCCCGGGCCCCCTTACATCTTGACAAGGCCCTGTAGGCCCTGTTGTCAGCCCAGGTTTTGCAACATCGAGACTCTCGCAGATCCTGCTGAACTTAGAGGAAGGGCCGGAGCCTATCCCCCAGGGTAGCCATCTGGGCCAACCTGGTGGTGGTGGGAAGGAAGGAGGGAGGGATGTGGCGTCAGTTCTGAAAGCACCAAAAAAGAGTATCCTGGTAGAACATGGACTACAGCCCAATTGGTTTTAGACCTACAGTCTTTACAAAGGGGTTCCTCAAGGGTTGTTTAGTGAAGACCATGGTTTTATGTAGAACCATGACCATTACTTGGGTACTTAGGCAGTTCCCCTCAAGCTTCTAGACTCATAGCTAAATGGTTCTATATGGTTCTAAAAAGGTTCTTCAGAAAACCGTATTCAGTTTTGAAGGTGTTCCACCAAAGAGAAGAAATGTGTAACCAAGTAAAGAACCAGTTAAGCATCCAGGTGCATCTATGAATGGTCATGGTTCTACATACTACACACTAAACCACCCTTAAGGAACCCATTGGTAAAGAGCATAGGCTATATGCTATATGAGCAAAAGTATTGGGACACCTGCCTATTCACTGTTTCTACTGAAATCAAGGCTATTAGAAAAGAGTCAATCCTGCTTATGTTGGCGTAACTCTCTCAACTGTCCAGGGAAGAGGAAGGCTTTCTGCCAGATTTTGGAGGAGGAGCATTGCTGTGAGGATTTGATTGCATTCGCAGAGAAGAGTGTTAGTGAGATCAGGATGTTGGATGGATGATCACCGCCCCACTTCATCAGCCCCCCGAACGACTCATTCCAGAGAACACAGCTCCACTGCTCCACAGCTCCAAAGCTTGGGGGCTTTATATGCCTCAACAGGTTCATCAATGTTCATCAGCTTCCAGAGTCCTATTCTATTGGCAGTACTTTTCTAGATGGACTAGGTAAGCTGCGTGTGGTGTGTACATTTGCAGCCATCAGTGTCAGCAGCCATGTACGCTTTAAGCTTTAAGCAGCTAAATGCATTCATTAGAATGGGGCGTCCACAAACTTTTTGACATATCAGATTTCAGATTTCAATAACACTGTATCTCTGACTACACACTGCTGAAACACACAGAGTACAGTTCGATAGTTTTCACGCTCAAGCACATTTATTATACCTGGTAATGGACCGCGAAGAACGAAGAACCGAGCAGGAGGAACTGTTCTAGACTCAGCTGGACTTCAGCTTGATTGGAACCATCCAGAAATGATGCTAATGAGGGAGTTGTCATTTATGCATTTGCTTTGCTACTTTACGATCACTGCCTCATTTCATGACGAGGACCTCCAATCCACACACACACACACACACACACACACACACACACACACAATTTTTTTAACCAGCGTACACAAAGACAGATCATCCAAACTCGAAGTTCATGCTTCACAGCCCTTCATTTCTCATTTATGACTCACATCCACCTGAAGCGCTGTAAAAATAATGCTCTCCTCGCCACAAACACTCTCTCACACACACACACACACACACACACACACACACACACACACACACCGCCGCAGCATTTTAATAACAGCTAATGCTCTTTCATCCATTTTTCATGTCACACCTATTCGCTCGCGCGAGCACACAAGAAAGCCCGAATGACCCGAGGCGAGGCAGAATATGAGCACAGCATGAGTAATGAAATAATGACCAAAATACAGAGCGCACGCCCACCGCCCGACAGGTGTTTGTGGAAGTCGAGGCTGTGACGCCACTGAAGCTCCATCAGCGCCTCGTGCCACACTGCAGAGGGGCCGCCGCCATCGCTGCCAGCAACAGCGCTGTGACACGCCGGCCATTAAACCGCCCAGTAACTAGGCCCAGCTCCTCAGCAGTGGGAGGCTTTGATTGAATGGCTTGCACAGCTTGGTGGAGGGTGGGGATTCTGGGTGGATTCTGAGGCGGATGTTTGGCTGGGGATCACGAATTAACTCTTTAGACGTATTCAGATATCAGTTATCAATTGATCAGATATCAGATATTGATCAGATATCAATTATTTGGGGTTTTGTTTTTGCAGTTTTTGAGACATCATCAACGTCCCAACTCCGGATTCTTAGGTCTTATTGTTCAATTCCGGCTTGAGTACAGCTTTTTGATTGGACTTACGATTTTATCGCATTTTCCCCCCATAGGAATAAGTGAAGTGAAAAGATTGGGGTACCACAGCAACCACTTGGCAACATGCTGGCAATAGCAAC
The DNA here is from genome assembly GCF_030463535.1 of Salminus brasiliensis. Lineage (NCBI taxonomy): Eukaryota > Metazoa > Chordata > Actinopteri > Characiformes > Bryconidae > Salminus > Salminus brasiliensis. The sequence goes on along the minus strand of NC_132894.1, from coordinate 3,650,166 downwards.
CACCTGAGACACCATAGCAACCATCTGGGATACTATAGAAACTGCCTAGCCGAACCCACTAAGCAACTCTATTGGAACTACCTAGCAAACACCCATAGTAGCCGCCTGTGATACTGTAGAACCTGCCTAGCAAGACCCTAGCAACCGCATAGCAACTCCATAGCAACCGCATTGCAACACCAAAGGAAGCACCTATTAAAAACACACAGCAACCCCCGAGAGGTTTTACAGTAGAGACCACATAGCAACAGTCTAGCAACTGCTTGGAAGTGGGGACGAGTGGGTTGAGCATCTATTCTTGATTGCTTTAGGATGTGCCCTTTTTTGTTAATCCCACAATTATTAATATTATTCATTTTATTAATGATTATTAATTGTAAATTCCTTGAGAAAAGCAAGAGTGTGGGAGAACCAACTAAGCAACTCCATTGGAACTACCTAGCAAACACCTATAGTAGCCACCTGAGATACCGTAGAACCTGCCTAGCAAGACCCTAGCAATCGCATAGCAACACCAAAGGAAGCACCTATTAAAAACACACAGCAACCACCGAGAAGGTTAGAGACCACATAGCAACAGTCTAGCAACTGCTTGGAAGTGGGGACCAGTGGGTTGAGCATCTATTCTTGATTCCTTTAGGATGTGCCCTTTTTTGTTAATCCTGTAATTATTAATATTATTCATCTTATTAATGATTATTAATTATAAATAATTAGAGTTAGTATTTCGAAAGAGTGTGATTCTTCTACAGAGCTCAGTTCTTCTGTAGCTCAGTTCTTATTTAGTTGGGCTGTAGTTTAAAGGGTTAAAATGTGGACACGGACGCTGGAGTCGCTGGATAAAAGCTCCATGGCAGGTGTTCTCACATCAACATGCCCTCGTGTTTCCTTCATTACACCCTGTACCAGGTCAGTTGTTGTGGGTATTTTGGGTAAATTGGCTGTCTTTTCCAGCCGCTCCCTCATTCGCCGGTCTCCCGCTGAATAGGCCGCTCTGAGAACCGAGACTGAAACGAACCTTCTGTGGAAATGTGATGTGTTAAGAATACCATGACATGTAATCAAGGCCTATAGAGAGGGGTAATCCCCCAATTCACAGCTACTGTTTCATCTACTGCCTGAATGCTGGCAGCTGGACAGATTAGCTTGAACACACGTTGACAGCGAGAGATTACCAGCAGCTACAGGGATATCAATAACACCACAGAGACACACACACCACTTCAAAAACACACACCACAAAAAAAAATCACCTATTGTGTTGTTTTAAGGCACATTGCTCGGGAGGTTGAGCCAAAAAAGCCAATTTGCATTCTACAGACGAACAGCAACGTGACACTTGTAATGGCCTTAATTAAACATTTTGCAGCACAGGCAAGTGCATCTCTAAAGAGCGGGAGACAGGTTTTTGTTCATTTCTATCAGAGCATGGAGTTGTCTTTCCACCACAGCTCGTTTGTAGGCCTATTATCTGTTCCTTCGGAGCCATTTCCATTATTCTGCGCGTTGTTTTTTTAATCAGCACTGCCATATTAAAACCTCGTCTTTTGTAAATGTCCTTTAATGCATATTAATGTACATACATTTTAATCCAGGCCATTCTCGCACATTTCTGATGGTCTATTCATCACAAAATATAAAGTGCAGCTATAAAATTTTATAAAAAACAACTATTAAAACTAATTGAACCTTGAAGTCAATTAATTTGCATATCAAAACTATGTATATGGCCATAATTACAACCAAGTGGGTTTATTTTTAGTTGTGGTTCAGTCCACCAGGGCTTGGTTTCGGAAGAAGTCCTGGAGCATTCAGGGGTGGCCGTCACAGTCGCCTGACTTGAACCCCACAGTAAATCCACGGTGGGATTTGAAGAAGGCGGCGGTTGCAGCAGCAAACCCAAGAATACCAGCGAACTGGAGGCCACTGATCATAAGGAATGGGCGATGATTCCTCAGGAGCGCTGCCAGAAGCTGGTGTCTGGCTGTGCATCACGTTAGCTGTGGATTGGAACAGTAGAAGGTGCACTACCAAGTACTAAAGGTGCTGCTCATGATGGAGTGACAGGAGGATCGCTGGTTCGAATCCCGGGCATGCTGCTAGACATCAGCTAGCTGCCAGCTAGGCAGCCGGGGCCCAGAGAGAGGACAATTGGCCTTGGGTGTCTCCAGGGTGGGTAGATGCTGGTCTCTTCCTACTTTACTCCAGTGAATTGGAGCCAGGTATAAGGCACGTCCCTCCAGGTTCGTTGGTTGCCTAGTGATGTTGCATCTACGGCAGTTTGAAAAAGAGGCGTTGTCTGGCTGCATACGTGTTGGTCTTTACCCTCACTAGTGTCGGGAGCATTGTGCGAGATAGGGGGAGAATACGTATGGGTTGGGTGATTGGTGATCCAAATTGGGGAGAAAATAAGTAAAAACAAATGTAATTAATTTAAATTAATATTTAAATCGGTCTTGTTTGATTGGCTTGATTGGCAAACAGGCTGGAAGGATGTCAATTTTGCTAATAAACAGAAGTATGCTTCCGCTATGGTACGGGGGTCGCAAGTTTGAATCCAGAGCCATGCCGCTTTGCCATCGACAGCCAGAGCCTGAGAGAGCACAAATTGGCTGTGCTCTCTCAGGGTTGGAAGCAATCACTCTTGAAGCAATGCTGTGCGACTCAGGCGTCTGTTAGCTGGTGTGGTGGCTGTGTGTTACCCTCCTAGTGTCAGAACCATTGCTAGTGCTAGGGGGAGCTACAAACGGGTGGGTTAACGGGTGGGCTCAGTGGTTAGAGCTCCGCGCTATTGATGACAGGGTTGAGGACTAAGGTCATCGCTTACCCCCCCCTTCCTTTCCACCCCTCCCCTGATCCAACTCACTCACCTGAAAGAGCAATAGGTGGAGACTGTTTTGCCCCCATTTGAGTGTCTCTGCCCGGGGATGCATTGCATCATGAGTTACATCGCCTTCATAATTAGCTTCTGACGTACTGGAATTGTCTCATCGGATTCCTATGATAAATGCCGAGTCCGTCGATGACAAGACGACCATTGGTGTCGAACCACAGTCCCGGCTAATAAAAGCTAGACGACCAGGGTGTTAGTCAGTTAGCCAGGGCCTGTTTAGTGTGTGAGGCCTGCTTCTGAGTCCACTGTGAGGCTAATGAGGCTAACGTTAGTGAAAGGTGACTTACAGAGCTGTGAAAAAGTATTTGCCCCTTTCCCATTTTACATTTTGACCTTAGCACCCTTACGCCCACTGTCACAGTCATATCAGTACATTATGACCACCCCTGATCTTGAATGAACTCAGGGCCCAGGACGTCACAGGGTTTGCTGCACGTATAGATAAGCGAGCACACCAGTCAGCTGTAGTAGAGTGCAAAACCATTGTCATGGGCAAAGGACACGGTTTGACTGGTGTCCAAAAGGGCATGACAATAGAGCACTGGCGAAGGGTGCTAGCATCTCAGAAACCACTAACTTAGTAGGTGTACCCAGTGCTTCCCAACGGCATAGCAGTGGTGCTCCATGGCTCCATTCAGCTCATAATCTCTATAATAAACCCCTTCCATCACCTAATGCAGTCCATACCACAAAATGATAGCTCTATTAACCATGTAGATAACATACAATATATGGACAAAAGTATTGGGACACCTCTTCATTCATTGTTTATTCTGACATTAAAAGACTATTAAAAGATTTTATCCTGCTTTTGTTATCCTGACTTGTCTCTACTGTCCAGGAAATAAGACTTTCTACTAGATTTTGGAGATGTTATTCTAAAGGCATTAGATGGAGCACCATCTATCATCTAGCCCATGCCTTGATCTTCTCCGTATTCTGTAGTCCTATTCTGTTGGCAGTGCTTCTCTACCGGGTGCAGCCTAAGCAGTGGGTGCAACCTAAAGCAGATGAATGTGTTCATTAGAATGGGTGTCCACAAACATTTGGACGTGGAGTGTATAAGTATTTGAACTGATGAATGCAGCTGTGATTTGATAGCTACATTAGCCTTGTATCTCCGGCACAGAACCAAGGAATTAGACGTTTTCTGCTGAACCATCACTTTAATGTATGCATTAGCCAAAGAGCCACAGAGACATTCAGAATGAACCTGTATGCATGTATGCACCGTGTGGGAGATGAGGGGTTGGGGGGGATGGGGATGGGGTGTACTGTAAAAGAGTTGCCACCCACCACCACCTCCATCCCTCCCCCTTCACTTCCCTGACACACAGTCATTATCCAAAAGATAGAGAGAAGAAAACCTCATGAATTTATATAACGTTCTGCTGAGGATCAGAGTGGTTAGACGGCGTTTTGCTGAGGGAGGGCCTCGGCGCCCAAGCTTTATAAGTTCATCGAAAGCTAGTGAGGTGTAAAATGGGCTCTCACGATTGCCCACACACACTCGTGTCTCAAGCTAAGCCTGCAAAGCTGCTGTGTAATTATTGAGAGCCATATGCACTGAGGTGGGGGGGCTCCTTTCCATCCAAACATTTGCGCTGTGGATCATAATTTATCATGTACGGCCGAGGCTGCGGTTCTGAATCGGCGCTGACACTAAACCCAATCTAATGCCCATTGCGCCGGCGCTGATCCATGCTGGAGAAGCATGTAGAAGACTCTGTAGTAGATTTGATTAATCCACCTTACAAGTGTAGACGTTCGGTACGATAAGAAGCACGGTTTTGCCGGGGCAGGGCTTTTCTGATTCTCATCGTTCGGCGAGGCTCATAGCAGGATGGATATACTATATTAGTATAAATAAGCGAGCACACCAGTCAGCTGTAGAAGAGTGCAAAACCATCATCATGAGCAAAGGACACGGTTTGACTGGTGTCTGAAAGGGCATAACAATAGAGCACTGGCGAAGGGTGCTTGCATCTCAAAAACCGCTAACTTAGTAGGATCTTCTAGAGCTGCTGCAGTGAAGGTGTACCCAGTGCCTCCCAACGGCATAGCAGTGGTGCTCCATGGCTCCACTCAGCTCATAATTTCTATAATAAACCCCTTCCATCACCTAATGCAGTCCATGCCACAAAATGATAGCTCTATTAACCAAGTAGATAACATACAATATATGGACAAAAGTATTGGGACATCATTCATTGTTTATTCTGAAATTAAAAGACTATTAAAAGAGTTTATCCTGAATTTGTTGGATTTTATCCCAAAAGTATAAGATGGAGCACCATCTATCATCATTCCAGAGATTCCCTAGATGAGGAAAATGCAAGAGAAGACATACATGGAAACTCATTTACGTGTAATTAATGATCATATGTACATTATATGTAATCTAACATAGCACTATATTGCGCACCCATCCAGCAAAATGCCCAAAAAGCGTACAGGCCGCCACATCCTTCCAATCCATCACTGAAAACAGTGCCACCCACTGGCAGATCAGATTCAGTCGACGGTTTCTTCTCCCTCCAGTACGAACAGATAAGATGCTAATGCGCCTTAGTGTCGGGCGCAGGGCTGGGCAATTTATCACAGGGGCCTCACATCTCTGAGCGCTAAAGAGAAGCTTTCAAGCAAATACGCTCTTAACATTTAAGGGTTCTTGGCTTGCCTGAATATTTTTAAGAGATGCCTTGTGAGATCCCTGGTGTGGAGCCAACACATTATGTGGAGCTTCAAGCTTCTTCACAATCACACATACTGTATCATTGTCAGCCACTGAAAGCCTTAACTCAACCCAGTTGAGCCATTACAATAAATGTTAGTTAACCAAGCCAAAATGCATGTTTCTGACAAAATGCATATTTAAAAATGATCAGAAAATACAATGAAATAAAATTTCGGGAGGGCTAAATGAAATGACTTTTTCCATGTATTTTAAATAATTCAGTTAAATTTTTTATAAACACAAAAGTGAAGTTATTTGAAAATAATATAAATTTCTGTAGATAAAAGTACAAGTTAGATAAGCTTATAACGTAGTTGAACTCATGATCTCCTGAATCTCTTTCCAAGCAGGCAGTTAGACAGTCGCTCCACCATAGAGCTGAGAAGCTGTGTACATTTCTGTGTCTGAAAAAGCACGGAAGGTAAATTTACTCAAAACTGTTTGTATGTAGTGTACTTTCACAGCTCTGGACCGGCCCTACGGTCTAACTGCAGCTTATCATCCAATGTGAAGAGGTCATCAGTTAAAATCCCAGCAAGGCCTCAGTGCTTTAGTTTCAAAAGCCTCCCAGTCTGGGGACGTCATGTTATAGGCGGAGTTCTAGTCTGCAGATGGGTATAAACAGTACATAGATTGAGGGGGCGGAGCCACAGACTGAACATCTTACACAGTGTTGAGTCAGTTTCAGCTGCAGCTCATTTACTGTCTGTAAATTCTGTAAATTGAGGCTCAACACCGGTTTGTATTGTTGACCAAACCGAAATGCAGAAGTTAGAAATGTGAGTATGAGGACTTCAGCAGGTTCTACCTTGGTTCTTCTGTCTTTTGTCCAAGTCCAAGTTTTCAAGATCTGCCTCCCTGCTATCGAAATCTCCAAATGTGCAAACAGATGGATGTTTCTCTTCATATCTGCAGACTGTCATTAGCTCGCGTGAATAGAGCCTCAGAGAGCAGTAATTCTGTATGATGATGGTCCGATTATTCCGCTGAGTGTTTTCTTCTACTGATGCATTTCCTCTCCTCTGAGCACCACCGCGAATCAGTATTCTCGAGAGCTACCGAGTAAAGCGCTGCCTTGGAAGCAGTGAAAGTGCCCTATTGGCACACTACACAATAACGGCGCCATTATGCACCTAAAGGAATCATTTTGGCCGACGCTGTTTTCCATTATGGCTCCGCGCGAGTAATATTGCCCTGAGAAGATGTTACATTATACATGTGTGACCCCCACATGCTCTCTGACCAATGTTCAAATCCGTTTAACCTGATCTGGAGGAGATTTTTTAAGACCTGTAGCAGCGATTGCCAGTCTATCAACTCTCCTGACCTGTTCGGCTCACCGTACCGGAGGGCGTTCTTCCCCTTAAAGCATCGATTTCGCATTTAGCACAAATAAATTCTTCCTTACGATGAGCCAGCCATGCAAAGGGGGGGCCGGCACGTTCCCTTATCCTCTATCGGTGTGCGAATCCTTGCTTAGCTCACAGCTTATTTTACAGAGACTTATAGAGTTAGAGTAGATTAGATGGAGTTAGATATTAGATATCTGCTAAAACCTGGATTTAGGTTTAAAGTGAGGGTTTGGCCCAAATTTAATTGCCCCCGGACGCTTACAGTCACGAGTAAGCAGACCTAAGTCATCACACACTTCAGCTGTTCAGTAACCTCTGATATTCTTGACTCAAATGAAGAAGAACCATGAACCTTCAAGGCTTCCTAGATCTTCTGAGAAGTAGTAAGGGTTTACTTTGTAGGTTAGAATTAGCTTTTAGGCTTTTTGGCCTTCTATATACTTCCAAAGTAGTTTTAGCATTTAGCCTCGATAGGCTAATTTGCTAGTGGGCGGGGTTTATGTAACTGTTGGGGGTGTGAATACAAACTCTAACAGTTTGGGGTTTTTGGAATTGGCTCATGATACACTATATGGACAAAAGTATTGGGACACAACTCTAAATTATTGAATTGCAGTGTTCCATTCAGTCTTATTGCCACCACAGGTGTATAAAATCAAGCCCCTAGCCGTGCAGTTTGCCAGTGAAAGAATGGGAGGTTCTAAAGAGCTCACTGAACTCCAGCGTGGTTCTGTATGTAATAGGAGACACCGCTGCACCAACAACAACAACAAGTCAGCTGGTCGAACGGGATGCCATTAAAGCTCCAGTGGAGGTGTCCCAAAACTTTAGTCCATGTTATGCCAGTTGCTCATTATTCTCCTACACCCAGGAAAACACAGTTTTCCCGTTGTCGGATTGCCTGCAGGTGTCTCTGATCATTGGAAGGAGCACACTACCAGTGATTTGAGGGGTTTGGGTGGCGGCTCTGTCGTCAGGCTGGCACGTCTTCTATAGGACATTGGCCTCATATTGGCCTTCAGACACCAATCATTGGCTGATTGTCTGTGTTTGGGTGTTGTTTTCGGTGTTGTCCTTCCCACTGGCCAGAAGAAGTGACTGGTGATGTTTCTGAGATGAATACTCCTAACGAGGGACTGGGCATCCACCTGCCCAGATCTCTGTGGACGCTGTGGAGCGAGTAAGCCGTGCAATCAGCTCCTGTAATTAAGATTCAGCAGCAGGCTCTTCTGCCACTTCCAATTGGCACCAACATGGCAGGCGTGTAATAAATCAGCTGTGCTAAGTTCAGCCCAGAGACAGACAGATAGCGGGGGAACATTGTGTCTCGGGCGTTCTTATGTGTAGTTATGAGCCGCCATAATCAAATTCAGAGCAGAGGGTGGGGAGAAAGCGCGAGAGGACGACGGTCCAGGTGCCTAGCAGCCTGCGTGATGTAAGAGTAGACGTGGAGTGAAATTTGCATGCGCCAAAGCTTTTCTGCATGTCGACAGTTGTTCTGAGCTTTCCTTCTCTCTCTCTCTCTCTCTTTTTCTGTATCTCGGTCGGCCTAGGAGGTTTGAACTGAGCGCTTGCCAAAGTAAAGGAGCTTTCCCTCGCTCTTGCCTCTGCGCCGAGGGCCCAGAGGGGAGGGGAGATGGTAAAGAATGGAAACGAAGGGAAATCTCAGGCAGAGCTCACTACACATAAACATCACAGGAAGTCTCAGAAGACCAACAATGCTTAATAGGTTTCACAGGCACTTCCACTCCCACTGCTGGTGTTCAGAAATGATCGGGGCTTCCAGCAGCCTTGGGGGACCAAAGCAACCCTCTCTGCTTGTGCTCTGCTTGCTTTTCACGTGGCTTCTTACACTGGCTCTTTTGGGTTCTGAGAGGATTCGCTCAACTGCATGGGAGAGCATGCAGCTGAATGCAGACGTATGAATATGGAACAAACTCTGTTCAAAGATGAACAGTAAGTTCAGTGCTGATGGTCTTATACACACACACACACTGACTACTGCTCGCGAATGAAGTTTGCCAAGATGTGCCAATTGGTTTGACTTGGGACGCTACCGTGCTGCACCCAGGGTTGTAAAGGCATGCATATCTGGCATCAAAGCTGTCAAAAGTATTCCCATTCATTCCTCAGGTAGAAGTGAGTGGAGATACTAGGGTTTAAAAGACTTCTATAGAAGCTGAAGTATCAAGTGAAGCTTTTTACTCAAGTAAAAGTGTAAAAGTACTGGTTTCAGAACGAGTTCAAGTAGAAAAGTAAAAGTAATGGAAGGAAAACAAAGGCCGAAAGCTCAGGCCGCGCCACAGGGGTCTATAGTGCACTACCCCCCCCCCCCCTCCCCAAAAACCCATTTCTCTAAAAGCCATAATGAGGAGAATGATCTATTAAAATGTTGATGTTAAAAATGTTGGGCTGCACTAGGCTCCTGTTTCAGCTGCAGATCTGCCCATTGAAAATGAAGCATTTCAGTAATATCAGCTCTATTAAAGGAGCGTCTCTGTGCTCTACTGAGCATTAACATGAGCTTCATGGAGGAAAATATGAGGAGTCGTTGTCTAGAAGTTTTGTAAAGCTGCAGAAAGTCAAACTTCAGAGGCGTGTGATCAATAAGCTTTATTGGAATGTAAATGTGGGGCTTAGTCGGGACGTTTCACTGCAGGTCTCTGGAGTCTCTGCCACGGACACAGTCTTCATACTAGACTACATTTGATTTAATTTGGTTGGACCAATTTTTGGTCCTTTAGTCTGGACCAAAGAAGGTAGATGTGAATACACTCTGATCTGGACCCAAACCAAGCAGAACCAAGACCCTTGAGAGGAGGTGGTCTCGGCCTGGTCCCAACTGTACTCCGGACTGCTTCATTTCATTGATCCGACCTCGACCCGACACAACTATCAGGTATACTCCACAAGTTTGAACCAAACAGCTCCCATAGCCAGTTGCTAACCTGATATACATACTGATTAGATAATTAACGTTACTATGACCGGACCGGAGCTGACCAACTACAGGTGTGAAAAAAAATACACTCCCTCAGCCTCTCTCTGCTCTGCCCGTGCACAGCATAAAATCTGTCTTCAACAGTTTGGCTCCACAGTGTTTTGATGGAGTGTTACAGGGCCTTCGGGCCATAGGCCATCACCCAGCACCACACTGGGAGTGTGTGTGGGGGGGCATGCTGTGAAACGGCACGGACGATGACCCGTTCAAACATGCATGTTGACAAGAGTGGTGCTGCATGGTGGGGGAGGCATTGCTTTTTATCGCCGGGCGTGAATGGACAATTAACCAACTGTTTCAGTGGATTGTTTCATAGCAACGGGTGCTCATTAAGAACTTCATCGGCGGGTGCTATATTCAGCACACTACCCTTGGGGTGGGCAGACAGCTAGCACAAGATGTCGAACACTGATAGGAGATGGCAATGAGGATAATGTGGAAAGGAAATAAGGCACGTTTGAAATGTTAAAGACATGTTTGGATGTTAGGTAATGCATAGGCCATGTGCTGCACAATCTGTGTAGCGCCCCTGTTTTACTAAAATCCCTGGAATGGTAGGCCAAAAAACAAATGTCCATAAATGCTATGCCGTTATTTCCGGACCACTTCTATTAACCCACTTGTCCTAAATCTTGAGGGTCCACAGCTACACAGTGTAACTTCTACAGCCATTAAAAAAGAGAGGGGGGTTAGTGTGAACGCAAGCTGGAGTTCCAGTAAAGACACTATTTAAACCAGTACAAGTCCCTGGTAATTACCAGTAAGACTGGCTTGTGTGAACAGGAGCTGATACACTGTTTGTGTATACAAATGTTTGTGGACACTGTCTACTGCCAGCTCTACAAATGCAAACACACACAGCTTGTCTAGTCCCTGTAGAGACGTACTACCAATAGAATAGGACTGTCTGGAGCAGATAAGCATGAACCTATTGGCGCCATGGCACCTAATGCCACCCAGGCATGGGCTGGAGGGGTACCAGCCGCCCACCAGCAGCATTGAGCTGTGGAGCAGTGGAAGGGCTATGTTCTCTGGAATGATGGATGTGCTGGTGGTGCTCCAGCCAGATCTTCTGAGATGAATTGGGGGGTTGGCGAGTTGGGGATGAGGTGGGTGAATGGTGATCGTCCAACATCTTGACCTCGCCAAGGTGATAGTGAGGTTAGCAATGCTGTGAAGACTGCTGTGAGCTGGATGGTATGCACCTGGGATGATGGGACTAAAGGAAATACCTAAATTAAATGATTAAGAGGTGTGTCCCAATACTTTTGTCCATATAGTGTATGGTGTTGGTTAACATCAAAATTCCACGTCTATCTAAAGTTAGAGCTTGATGTCAACCCAGCGTTGGATTCTGACGTTAACACAATTATTAAAATGAACGTCTGTCTAACGTTAAGAGTCCAACGTCTTTCTGCCATCAGACTGACGTCCAGTGCCTGCTGGAATTTATAGAAGTACAGAAATTGAATGGTCAATATGAAGTTCCCCATATGGTGGGGCTACATAGAGCGTCTAGTTCTCCTGCCGTCCCCCAAGGAGATGACACTGTGCAGAGCAGAGGTGGCAGGTTGCTGTTATTGTTGCTGAAGCTTCTTCCAAGGTTGAGGTCCAATTAGATCAGGCTGTGAGAATGAGAGCGATGCACTGCAAGGTGGGGGAGAGAGAGTGCAAAGCTTGGTAGAATGGACCTGGAGGCAGCGCGGAGACTTCTGTGATGTCTGTTGTTCTGGTTTGTCTAACGCTGATGCCGCCTTGCCATAATGAACATGTCACTTGTCACACACATTGTCCGACGCGCTGCAGCAGCAGCTATACTGTAAACTGTCAGATATTCTAGACTCAGTTCTAGGATTCGCTCTAAGAATTTTTGCTAGTAGAGCCGGATCCAGAATATAATGACCAGAATAGGGATAGCCAGGCCCAGGAGTGCAACGTCCCTGTCAGCAATGAAGCCTGTGTCTCCAAAACGAGAAGATTCCTAATTTGACCTCTTTTCTGAGTTTATTCTAAGTGCTGAATGCTAATCTGCCAACTCTATAAATGCTAATCTACCAACTCTATCCTGCTCTACTCTATCAATGCTGATCAACCAATTCTAGAAATGCTAATAAACCAACTCTAGAAATGCTAATCTGCCAACTCTATAATGCTAATCTGCCAACTCTAGACATAATAATCTGCCAACTCGATAAATGTGAATCTACCAATTCTATAAATGCTAATATACCAACTCTGTAAATGTGAATCTACCAACTCTATAATGCGAATCTGCCAACTCTATAAATGTGAATCGACCAACTCTATAATGCGAATCTACCAACTCTAGACATGCTAATCTACCAATTCTATAAATGTGAATCTACCAATTCTATAAATGCTATATACCAACTCTATACATGCTAATTTACCAATTCTACATGCTAATTTACAAATCTATAAATTGTAGTCTTTACAATGCTAATCTAAAATGTTTATAAAAATCAATCTAACTCTATATGCTAATCTATACATCAATAAAGGCTGAACTCCACAAACAGCAGGTTTCCACAACCTTTTGGACAAGTACTGTAGTTTTGCAAATGTAGAGGAAGCTTCCCTTGGCATCCCTTGTAATAGAGCTCTAGTCCGTTTGACGACCCGGGAAAGAAAGCAGCTCTTCTCAGTCATAGTTTAGCACCGTCGCCCACTTGAGTGATGTGTTAAGCAGTTGCTATAGATATCTCTCACATAGTGTAGGCAATGCACGGAGTCTAAGAGGGTGTGAAAGTCATGCACTGGCAGAGATATAGGGAAAGATGAAGGGATTCTAGAGAAAGAGTGATGAGAGCGTCGTTTCTCTAGTAGCCCTCAAAGCTGCTGTTGTGCCACTGAGCGCTCATCGTAGCCGACCCTCAATCTAATGAGGTGTTCCTCAATAGCTACCGTATAGACTACCCTACAGTTATGGAGCTGACAAGGCCCATTTGATGGATTCTCTGCTACGCTACATTATCTCTGAAGCTCTGTCTTGTCTTTGTCTTTTGCGAGGCTTTTCAGGGGAACAGAGATGCAGTAAACCACTGATGAAGGCTTCTAAAGCTGGAGGCCTTACGAATGCCCTCACAAGTGTTAAATGAACAGTGTACTCCAAATGTAGCTGATTAGCCAAGACATGGACAAAAGTATGGAGGCAACTGACGCTCCCGGGTGGTTGCTACTGTTGTTTTTAGCTATTCTGTGGACGTTGTTCCTTCTACAAACTGGTGCCATTTGCGTCCACAACGTTTGATGAGATGTATAAGCCAACATGCTAACTAGGGTTCTAGGGTTCCAGGTGGGCATGGGTTCTGAGTGGGTTTGTAGATACTTTGTTACTGGGGCCCAGTTGGGCTTCCCAAATAGGTCACATTGTGACAGCCCACTGCAATTTCACATGGGTCCCATCTAGGCCTCATGTGTGCAACCCAGATGGGGCCCATGTTTAACCCCTCCTGGTCCCAACACTGACCCTGGTAGGCATCCATATGTGGGGCCAACATGAAACCTGAGGGCAAAATGTTCTGGTTTCCAGTTGGGCTGCCCATACAAAGTTCCTGTCAATATGATATTTAAGAAAATACTATTTCTTAAAGGGTAATCATCTTTATTTGAGTACATGGTATTTTTCATGATATTGATGAATATAACCTTTGCAATCAAAATATCACCAAGTAAATTATTCATTATTATTATTATTTATATTATTATTATTATTATTGTTGTTATTGTTATTATTATTATCTGGATAATATATTTATCACTGTTTAGATATATTTATTCAAAATAAACAGCTTAATTTTGACCTTTACCACCCCGTCACACTAACTTATTTTGTATATAAATAATGTACTGTTGCTTTAAAATACATCCCAAAGAGGACGTGATGTCATTTTAGCCTTTGTAGCAATCAGGAACAGAAAATGTGTGAGTTCTGACATTCTTTACATTATTTATTTGTTATTTTTTAAAGTAAGATGGCGCCTTTCAAGCTTAACTGAACCACCCCGTCACACAAAATAGGTAGAATATGGGAAATGGAAGTTTAATATTATTATTATTATTATTATTATTATATAAAAGTACACTATAGTGCAAAGACAATTATATTGTTAATATTTTGGCATGTGTGCTAGGCCACATGAGGAACTGCAACCATGTTTGTATGAAATTTACCACCCTGTCACATTATATTATAAATATGGCTCCCATGTCTGGATAAAAAAAAGCATATTAATAAGGATATTAATTTTATGCCTGAGGATGAACATGTCGCTTATGTTGGGAATTTTTTTTTAAGTATTTGCTTTTGATGACTTTTGAATATTGCAACGTGTTAATGGCACCCACTTGGTAGAATGACTCAGCGAACAGTGAGTCATACTGTCAAAAACCACATAAGCAAAGCTATTAGTGAACAACTCCATGCGGTTTGAGACTAGGTGATTTAGGTATGTATTTTGCATGTTGATGGCTGTTGAAGAGCTTTAATTACTGGCCTGGGAGCAGCAGAACAAACCTGAAGATCAAACGTGTCTCAGCTGGTAACATTCAGGTAAATGCATCATTGTGTTAACTGATTTTTAGTCAAAGTCAGAATCGTACAGGAAGGAGCGTGATTTGCAGATATAGGTGGAGATGGAGAAGCAGTGGGGCTGAAGGGCCATTATTCTGTCAGATGTTCCTGATTGTCACATTGTTCCTGTGCTTGTTTTTCTTGCTCTGTCTTTATTAAGGCCTGATTTACGCTAACACTAACTGTTCACACCAGGCTGAGCGACTCATGTGCTACCCACATGTAATCGGAGGTGTGAAATGGGGGAAGCGGAAGGTCAGGTTGAAACTGAGGACTGAAGTGAGCAGGGCCATTGGGAGGACATGATGGCCATGGGGTCATTCAGCAGAGTGTGGTCTCGGGTTCCTCTGGTGGTGTTTTTGTGGTCTTAGTTACAGTTATTTAGAAACTATAGCAAGAAGACTAAACTTCATCCAAGAACCAAAACGTAGAGAAACTATTGTAGCCGAAAAGAATTGAAGGATTTAAAATTTAGTAACTGCTTGGAAACTAACATATTTTGTAATCATCCAGGAATCAGGAAAAAGGTTAAACTTCATCATCCTGGAATCTGCAAGAAGGTTAAACTTCATCCAGGAATCAGCAAGAAGGTTAGATATCTTTATCCAGGAATCAGCAAAAAGGCTAAACTTTATCCAGGAATCAGCAAGAAGGCTAAACGTCTTCATCCAGGAATTTAGAAAGAAGGTTAACTTCATCCAGGAATCAGCAAGAAGGCTAAACTTCATCATCCAGGAATCAGCAAGAAGGCTAAACTTTTACATCAAGAAATTTAGAAAGAAGGTTAACTTCATCCAGGAATCAGCAAGAAGGCTAAACTTCATCATCCAGGAATCAGCAAGAAGGTTAAACTTCATCATACAGGAATCAGCAAGAAGGTTAAACTTCATCATCCAGGAATCAGCAAGAAGGTTAAACTTCATCATCCAGGAATCAGCAAGAAGGTTAAACTTCATCCAGGAATCAGCAAGAAGGTTAAACTTCTTCATCCAGGAATCAGCAAGAAGGTTAAACTTCTTCATCCAGGAATCAGCAAGAAGGTTAAACTTCATCCAGGAATCAGCAAGAAGGTTAAACTTCATCATCCAGGAATCAGCAAGAAGGTTAAACTTCATCATCCAGGAATCAGCAAGAAGGTTAAACTTCTTCATCCAGGAATCAGCAAGAAGGTTAAACTTCATCCAGGAATCAGCAAGAAGGTTAAACTTCTTCATCCAGGAATCAGCAAGAAGGTTAAACTTCTTCATCCAGGAATCAGCAAGAAGGTTAAACTTCATCCAGGAATCAGCAAGAAGGTTAAACTTCATCATCCAGGAATCAGCAAGAAGGTTAAACTTCATCCAGGAATCAGCAAGAAGGTTAAACTTCATCCAAGAATCAGCAAGAAGGCTAAACTTCATCATCCAGGAATCAGCAAGAAGGCTAAACGTCTTCATCCAGGAATTTAGAAAGAAGGTTAACTTCATCCAGGAATCAGCAAGAAGGTTAAACTTCATCATCCAGGAATCAGCAAGAAGGTTAAACTTTTACATCAATGAATTTAGAAAGAAGGTTAAACTTCATCCAGGAATCAGCAAGAAGGCTAAACTTCATCCAGGAATCAGCAAGAAGGTTAAACTTCATCATCCAGGAATCAGCAAGAAGGTTAAACTTCTTCATCCAGGAATCATCAAGAAGGTTAAACTTCATCATCCAGGAATCAGCAAGAAGGTTAAACTTCATCATCCAGGAATCAGCAAGAAGGTTAAACTTCATCATCCAGGAATCAGCAAGAAGGTTAAACTTCTTCATCCAGGAATCAGCAAGAAGGTTAAACTTCATCCAGGAATCAGCAAGAAGGTTAAACTTCTTCATCCAGGAATCAGCAAGAAGGTTAAACTTCTTCATCCAGGAATCAGCAAGAAGGTTAAACTTCATCCAGGAATCAGCAAGAAGGTTAAACTTCATCATCCAGGAATCAGCAAGAAGGTTAAACTTCATCCAGGAATCAGCAAGAAGGTTAAACTTCATCCAAGAATCAGCAAGAAGGCTAAACTTCATCATCCAGGAATCAGCAAGAAGGCTAAACGTCTTCATCCAGGAATTTAGAAAGAAGGTTAACTTCATCCAGGAATCAGCAAGAAGGTTAAACTTCATCATCCAGGAATCAGCAAGAAGGTTAAACTTTTACATCAATGAATTTAGAAAGAAGGTTAAACTTCATCCAGGAATCAGCAAGAAGGCTAAACTTCATCCAGGAATCAGCAAGAAGGTTAAACTTCATCATCCAGGAATCAGCAAGAAGGTTAAACTTCTTCATCCAGGAATCATCAAGAAGGTTAAACTTCATCATCCAGGAATCAGCAAGAAGGTTAAACTTCATCATCCAGGAATCAGCAAGGTCACATTACTCCATCCAGGAATCAGCTAGAAAGCTAAACTTCTTCGACCATGAATTTTCAGTACCACAAAATTTCTCCACTCAGAAATCAACGTTTTCCAGAATCCAGCAAGTTCTTGTTCCACTCAGTGCACATCAGCCGTCCACAAGCCTCACTGCTTTGAATGGTCCTGCCGTCGTTCCCTTTAAGAGGTGCTAATTCCTCCTTTGTGCGGTAAAAGTCCCAGGGGGTCTTCCTCCACCTCACCTGCCTGTGCTGAGTCCAGCCAGCCTGGGTGAGGCTGATGATGAGCGGGCAGGCCACAGGGCTGGAGGAGCGAGGGGCGTGTGCGGGAGTATGACTTCATCACGCCGTGGGAGGGGCAGAGCGAGCGAGAGCGCGCGAGATAGAGAGAGAGAGAGAGAGAGAGAGAGAGAGCCCGGGACAGAGGGGTTGGAGGATAGAGGCAGACTGAGAGAGGAGAGAGAAGGTGGGGGTGTGTATGACATCATTCCTGCTTCCCCAGCTGTGGTTTCTCTCCGGTTCCTCTGAGCTGGGGCTGAAGGAGAGCAGGTCCACGCACACTCCTATACGCGCGCGCACACACACGCACGCACACACACACACACACACACACAAACACGCTCACACACACACTCACACACACACTCTCTCTCTCTCTCAATCCGTCCGGAGGATTTTAAACCCTTTTATTCAGCACCAGCTCGAGCTCGTGCTTTTGGATGTGCTGCGGGGACGCACGAGCGCACGGGATTATCGTTTCGAGAGTGCTGAAGATGTGAGGGGGTGTTTGTTTGATGCGTGCATGAAGAAGAGCAGAAAGAAGAAGAGGAAGAACGCGGACGCTGAAAAGGTAAGCGCGAGCGTACGAGGAGCGCGAGGGCTGGCTGAGAAACTGCAGCAAGTGCTCTCGAAACGGTGGTCTTCAAGTCTATGTGTGTGTGTGTGTGTGTGTGTGTGTGTGTGTGTGTGTTGGTCTAACCGCGCTCCCTTGCAGCCGCGAGGCGGTGGCGGGGTTGCACGTAAACGTTGCGCGCGAACGTCTCTCGTTCAGGAGTTCGCGTGCCTTCTTTGAGGACTTTGTGCATCAGTTTCAGTCCGTAGGAGCGACGCAGGTCCCTATCTGGTGCCTCGAGCGTGGTTTTACCGCGCGTTCAGCGTTACGCACGGGGTTACTTGGTGTTTGTACGCGTGCACAGTTCAGTCCAGTATGTAATGCTGAGCCCGTGCATGCTGAATGATCGTGTAGGGTGGTAGTGGTGGTCAAACTGTACGTGGTGCATAGTGATACGCTTGCATCCACAGCGCATGCAAAGTGGTTTACTACTGTGCACAATGTTGCGCGTGCTGTTTTTATTATCATTATTATTATTATTGTTTTTAATCCAGTGCATTATGCAGCGTTTCAAATGCACGAGGCGATGTACGCCACAAGAAAATGCAGCTCATATCCAAACCCTGCTGATATCCAGACTCGCGCTGTCAGGCTGGCGAGGCGTAGCGCTTCATGAAGGTGCAGCATCCCTCAGACGGAGGGTAGTGGGATGAAGGGCTGTGCGCGCGGCGATGCGCGAGCTTCCCCGTCTCTTTAGACTAGATAAATGTGTGGCATTCTTGCTGCTTGGGGAGGGATATTGCAAGTCACGGTGGGCTTGAACTTTAGAGAGGCTCGTAAGCTCGCGCTCGTCTTTAATCTCTCAGGGGTCTTGCTTGTTGGGATGGAAAGTGATGGAACTGTGCTGAGCCCTTTGGTGGACGTGAATGCATCTGATAATAATCTGGTAACCTTAGCTGAGTAAGGAGAACCCTACGTCTTTTTGCATCCCCCCCCCTTTTTTTCCCCCTCTCGTGCGCTCAGTTGCATGGTTTAAAAAACGAACCAGTTGCACCGTTCAGCTTAAAGGAGTGGCTCTACCCCAGCCTTTGATGTAGGTGGGCGACTGGCTCTCGACGTGTGCTTTACTTTTGCGCGCTGAGAAGCTCTGCTGCATCGCGAAGGCTGGTGGTCCGCGCGCGTGCACGTTCGGGGAGGAAAAAGCAGGGGAAACTTACACGCGCTGCAGTTTAGAGGGAGATAGATACAGAGAGAGGCTTGCATTGCACTGCAGGATGGCGCGCGAGCGTGTCAAGACTAATGTTTGAGAAGCCCCGTTTTGTTAGTGTGTGTGTGTGTGTGTGAGGTGCATGAGTGTGTGTGTGTGTGTGTGTGGGAAGGTATAAAGGGCAGCCCTTGCATGGTAGGCTTGGTTGTCTGAGCTGTGATTGGCGGAGGGGAGGGTGGGGGGGGTCTCAAAATGAAGGTGTGATTTCAGATTTGCTGCTTATTTCATTTCACGCGCGCCCGCGTGCACGCTCATTCACATGCACGCGCGTGCACACACACACACACACACATACACATTCTCTCTCACTGTATGATGCAACCTTCAATCTGAACTCCCCACGTCTCGTCCTCTCGTGCTTCCAGTTGCCTCGCGTGGCATCACCGCGAGCAGGGCTACAGGTTGATGGGTTGATGCTTGCTTTACTGTAAGGAGCTGCTGAGCTCAGATTAAAGGGCTCGTACCCCCCTGTTTTTGGGGATCTCTGCAGAATACGGCTCATTTGATTTGCATGTTTTTGTGATGTCACAAACGAACACATTTGCATTGCTCCGCCTACTCTTGGAGTTTGGAGTCCGGCTGCTTGCATTGACCCGCCTGTTCCGCATTGTAGCCTCTCCAGTTCACTCTGATGTTATTTATGCGGCAGCTTTCAGAGCAGCCAATCAGAACAGACTTCATTTGCATATAATTTACATACAAACAGCCAGTTAAACTCAATTCCTTGGCAGGTAGGACTGTCTGTGTGGTCCTCGAGTGGGAAATGGTGGGAGTCGTCTTTGATTTGCACGCCACAGGCTGCCCGATTGCAGTCCGCTGCCCGACTGCAGTCCGCTGCCGGACAGTGCCCGGCTGAGGTCACTTTTTTGCCCCCCCCCCCGAGCCGATTGGTATGTGCCCCAGCTAGGCGTTACATCAGAGGTCATCAATCCACAATCCAGCAGCTCCAGCTGATCAATTAGCCTAATAGAAATGGCAGTTAGTAGGCAGAGGGTTGTGATTGTGTTTGTGTCATAAACCCCCTCCGCACTGCTTAATCAATGCCACCGCAGCGACACATCAGCAGGTATGATTCATTAGCTTTGAAATCAGAACCAACAGGCCTATATTTAGGTACATGACTTCATTAGGCTGTTCGGTAAAACTGAATGAAGTTGACGTGAAGTGCATTAACAGCGCAAACACTCCGCTCCTGCTCTGCTTAATCAGCCTTGGGCCTTTAAAGTTCTGCAGAGGGGTTCTTGGACTTTTTCGGTGCTACAGGATGCATTAACTTTACTTTGAGTTCTTTATTGGAGATTTGTAGGTGGCAAACCAATTAAGCTTCCAGATGACCCTTTAGTGAGCGATCACGGTTCTGTACAGAACCACCGCCTATGCTTAACCACCCCTGAAGAACATTTTGCAATGTTCTAAGCTCAAGAGTGATCCTGATGGGGCCTTCAAGGTGTACCTACGAGTGCAATGTGAGATATTAGAAAGGTTACAGTGGTTCTTCCCGGGCTCTTCAGTGAATGCAGTGGTTCTATGACAAGAGAACCATGGCAGCTCATCACCGGATCATTTGGGAAAGCTTGAAGGGTTCTTTCTCTTGTATTAATTAATGGTTCCACATAGCACCAGAAAGGGTTCCGTTATTGTGATGAGTCAGACTTCAGTTGAATTCAGTGGGATAATAGGGGTTCTATATGCAGGACGACCGAGTAACTCGTCTGTTTGATGCTGTACTCTTAAAAAAAGGGTTCTACAAGGATGTAGTAAAGGCAGAGGTTCTATATAGAACCTTTACAGCTCATTAGAGGATCAAAGGGTCGTTTGAATGCATGCATACATGGTTCTTTGAAGTGGTTCTTCAAATACTAGGCAAATGTGTTCTGTCGAGAATTCTCCTGTAAAATGGTTCTAGCAGCAGAATGGTTCATAGTTTTTCAAGGTTCCTTAGAACCTTTTCAAGGACTATATACTACCCTGTTTATTGGTGTCTGTGTAGAACCCTTTTTAGGAAGGTTCTTAAACGAACCATATATGGGAGGTTCTCCATCGTAGAGAACAGCCATGCAAGCATTCAAATACTTATTGGTATTTTCAAGGTTCTGTAAATAACCAAAGTCTAAAGAACCCTTAAAGGAACCCTTTTTTCAGGGTATACTGAGCTAGGCACTGTGGAGCAGTGTTCTCTATGATGGACTGATTGAGTTGGAGCTCCATCCAGTACCTTTGGGATGAGTTGGAGTGCCAGAACTAATGATCTAACATCTGTACCTGACCTCACTGATGCTTTTGTGGCTGAATACAATCAAATCCTCACAGTAATGTTCCGGCATCCTGAAGTACAGGGTATATAGACTGTTTTTCATGGAATTTTAGAACGTGCAGCTCTCAAATCTCAAAATCCCTCTTCCCTCAGCCAGCCATCCAAACCCTGCTATTAGACCCGTCCCTCCAAACCCTCACTCAAGTACAATTGGCCAGACGTGCTGACCACATGCCGAAGTGTCCTGAGGCTACAGGCACTCGGCTTAGCATCACTTTTGCACAAAAGTATCCCTCAGTGTGTGTGTGTGTGTGTGTGTGCAATCCTCAGGGCAGCCAGCCCAAAGTAGCAAAGCCACTAAACACACTACTGCAAGTGCAGGATCAGGCCGTGCCCCAGCTGAAAGCAAGGAGCAGTTCTCATTAGCCGCTGTAGAGCTGCAGGTCCATTAATAGACAGCCTGTTGACCTTAAAGACAAGACAGTGTCTTGGATACTTACACACACACACACACACACATTTCTGAGTTCACATATTCACAAACTGAAGTCAGCCTCACAGTAGAACGTCTACAGACCCAGCTAATATGTCCATGTGGGGCCTGTATGGGGTCCTCGGGTTCCATGTTCCATGGATTGCTTACCAGGGTCAGTGATGGGAGCAAGAGGGGTTAAACATAGGCCTTGTCTGGGTTGTACACTTCACATAGGGCCTACATGGGACCCATGTGAGATTAAAGTGGGCTGAAAAGAAAGGGCCCATTTGGGAAGCCCGACTGGGTTCCTTTAACAGCCCATGCACACCTGGAATCCAGGTAAGGTCAGGTAACCAAAATCCAGCGTTTTTCAAACCTCTCAAGCAGAGGTCATGACGTTGTGAGGTATGGGGACCAAAACTCAATGTCTGGTCAACGCCTTAATGTTGAAATTTTAGGGCTATCCCTATCCAACCCAGAGTTTTCATTAATCATGTATCGGCTGTTCCGAGTCTTTGCTTTAACCACAGTGTTCAGAGCGCCATCTGCTGTCCTCAAGGAGCCATTAACGGACATTATCCCCGGTCAGCAGTAGCAGCAGCAGTGTTGTGGACGTTCTCAGAAGGTAAATAAAGGAGTTGAGGTTCTGCAGTGTGGAGCTATTTTACAGTGGAACCTGAAAACAGACCATAATATCTGACCCTTTATAAAACCATCACTGAAATGCCCTGTTTTACCAGCGGGAGAACCGCAGAACCGCTCACTCGCCTTTCTCTGTTTATAAACCAGCACTGAAGAACCCATTCAGAACCAGAACCAGAAGGATAATGCTAATGCTAATACACACACACACAGGCTATAGAAACCCCAGTCACACACACTCACGCACATTCACCCACTATAAACCAACTATTCCACGCCAGTAGACCAACAGCCATAGATACCAGTCCAGAGTGTGTACCACTACACACACTCACACACTCACACATGAAGTGATTAGACTGCAGTGTTGTAGAGGAGCTGGGAGCTGATTGGTCAGGGAGGTCAAAGACGATATTAAACACTATAAAACATCATTTTAAGAAAAGTCCCGACTGAACTAAATCAGTCAGTCCAGAACGTCTGATTATAGAAACTGATACTGAAAATAAAATGAACAGATTAATCAGCAGCTCGTCTGATCTAAACTGGGAGGCTGGATTAATGTTATTTATACAAACACAAAGATCAGATCGGATCAGATCGGAATTGGCTGATACTCAGCATTGAGACACACAGATCGTACAATCCCTGTAAACCTGAAATTATAATTTGGTGAAATTTGTAAAAACGTCAGGGCATGTCAGACCACCCCAGCCGTGTCTAACGGCCTCAGATGTCAGATATTCAATGCCTCTCTAACGTTGGAGCTTCACGTCGACCCAGTGTTGGTTTTTGACAGATATGTAACTGATGAGTTCCAAAATTCAGCGTCTGTACAGTTTTAGGTTTTGGCATGAACCCAGTGTTCATTCTCCATCAAAATTCGATCAGTCTGACCAACGTCAGAGTCCAACACCTTTCTTCTGTCAAATTCAGGAGTATAGGATAGCACTATGGGCTTAGATACTCAGTTCACGTTCCTTCAGATAATGTCAAACAGATTCACCCTTGAGAAATCACCTTCGTATTGCCACCTTCACGTTCATGAGATGCCTAATTTCATATAACGTTAAAAACAGAAATCAGCGAAGCCGATGAGCTTCCCATCACTGCATGCCATTTGTGTCATTATGTGTCACTTGTCCCTGTGAAATTCAGGGCTGGGTCTTCACAACATCTGCAGACTCATCTGGATGGCCTTCCCATTGGATTACAGTGTATACGGACTGACGTTCAGTAGCCGCAGATGCTCAGCCTTAACGAGTTCATCTACACAGATGTGCAAATGCACACACAGCCTGTCTAGCCCCTGTAGAGAAGTATTGCCAATAGAATAGGACTCTCTGAAGAGGATAAACATGAACCTACTCGCACCATGCTGCCTAATTCCAGGCGTGGGCTAGTAGAGGGGTATAGAGCCTCCCCAGCAGCATTGAGCTGTGGAGCAGTGGAAGGGCTGTGTTCTCTGGAATGATGGTGGTGGAGCTGTGGATGATGAGGTGGGGTGGTGATCATCATCCAACATCCTGACCTCACTAACGCTCCTGTCACTGAATGCAATCAAACCCTCCACCCTCCAAAATCAAGTAGAAAGTCTTCCTCTCTGGACAGTAGAGACTCTTTACTTTTTTGCGCAATTAAACAATGAGCATGTGTCCCATTACTTTTGGCCATGTAGTCTATAACTGGTGCTGTCAAGATTGCACTGGGTTTTGAAGTGATGGCACTCTATCCAATGCCTGTGGCAGATCTGGTCATCCAACATCAGTCCCTGACCTCACTGATGCCCTTGTGTGGCCGAATGCAATCAAATCCTCCTCACAGCAACGTTCCAACATCTAGTGTAAAGATTTTCCAGAGGAGTAGAAGCTGATACTGCAGTACAGAGGGGCAAACTCCCTATTAGTACCCTTGTTTTCAGAAGCAATGCTGAAGAAAGAAAAAAAAGCAGACGTCTGAATACTTTTGGACATGTAGTGTAGACCAGGAGCGTTTCACTCATCCAAGCAATTAGGAGTCTGAGTCAATACAGAGGCCGGGCCGGCAGAAGGAAGCAATTAACTCGGGGAAATGTTCCGTATGATCTCAAGTGATTGCCTTGAATGGCGTCAGAGCTGGAGGTTCTTCAGGAGCTGCTCTATTGTAGCGAGAGAGACGTTTTCATCACCCCTTCATGAAGCAGCGCAGTGAAATTCATCAGCCCTGAATGCTTTATTGTGTGCAGAAGCTGGAGAGTGTGTAAAGTCTCCATTGATCAGCGGAATATCCCGTGGTTTTTACTTACGCTGGATTCTGAATGGAGAGAGCGGCCGCTCTCGGCCGTCAGAGGAGAGAAGACAGTAGAGGAGAAGTGCGGCGCAGCGGGAAGCTGTGAAGAGATCAGCATCTCAGCGTGTTCTGGTGACTCACTGGAAAGGTCAGAGGGAGAGGTCAGCGAGGGTGAGGAAGAGAGAGACAGAAGGATAGTGAGAGAAAAAGGGCAAGGGAAAGAGAGGGAGGGAGAAGAGCAAAGGAGAGAAAGGGGAGAGGGAAAGTGAGAGGCATATTAGTATATAAAGTATTAATATGTATATAAGATATTAGTATATAAAGTATTAATATGTATATAAGATATTAGTATATAAAGTATTGGTATGTATATAAGATATTAGTATATAAAGTATTAGTTTGTATATACGATATTAGTATATAAAGTATTAATATGTATATAAGATATTAGTATATAAAGTATTAATATGTATATAAGATATTAGTATATAAAGTATTAGTTTGTATATACGATATTAGTATATAAAGTATTAATATGTATATAAGATATTAGTATATAAAGTATTAATATGTATATAAGATATTAGTATATAAAATATTGGTATGTATATATTTATCCTTTTATAAAAATCAGAGTCTTTATTTTAATTATTGATTATTATACTATTATTATTGATGAATTATTGCTATATTTATTCCCTGTTGGCACTTATTCTGTAATTATTGTTTTAGATTCTGTAATTATTGAAAAAGAGAGACAGAAGGGTGGTGAGAGAGAAAAGGCAAGGGAAAGAGAGGGAGAGAGAGAGAGAGAAGAGTACGGGGGAGAGAGAGAGAGGGAGAATAACAAGGGAAAGGGATAAGAGCAAGGGATGGGAGAGAGAGGGAGAAGAGCAAGGAAAGAGGGAGAGAGAGAGAAGAGCAAGTGAATGAGAGAGAGAGAAGAGCAAGGGAATGGGAGAGAGAGGGAGAAGAGCAAGGAAAGAGGGAGAAGAGCAAGGAAAGAGGGAGAGAGAGAGAAGAGCAAGGGAATGGGAGAGGGAGGGAGAAGAGCAAGGGAGAGAGAGAAGAGTAAGGAAAACAGGGAGAGAGAGAGAAGAACAAGGGAGAGAGAGAGAAGAGCAGGGGAAGAAGAGTTAGGGAATGGGAGAGAGAGGGAGAAGAGCAAGGGAGAGAGAGAGAAGAGCAGGGGAAGAAGAGTTAGGGAATGGGAGAGAGAGGGAGAAGAGCAAGGGAGAGAGAGAGAAGAGCAGGGGAAGAAGAGTTAGGGAATGGGAGAGAGAGGGAGAAGAGCAAGGGAGAGAGAGAGAAGAGCAGGGGAAGAAGAGTAAGGGAATGGGAGAGAGAGGGAGAAGAGCAAGGGAGAGAGAGAGAAGAGCAGGGGAAGAAGAGTTAGGGAATGGGAGAGAGAGGGAGAAGAGCAAGGGAGAGAGAGAGAAGAGCAGGGGAAGAAGAGTAAGGGAATGGGAGAGAGAGGGAGAAGAGCAAGGGAGAGAGAGGGAGAGAGAAGAGCATTGGAGAGGTGAGAAACAGGAAAAGAGAGAAAGAAGAGCAAATGAGAGAAAAGAGAGAGAGGGACTGAGGTGAACCCTCCTGCTGGCTCTGTGTGTTGAAGCCTCTTACAGCGAGAGCTGAGTGGTAGAGGGGCAGCAGAGCAGTGGTCGCGACCCTGCGGGCTCCGTGGTCAGCGCTCTTCAGGTTGCGACTAGTCTCCTGGAGGTTGGCCCCTTAGCCGGGGAAGCCACCCGAGGTTGATGTGTTTGGACAACAAAAGAGGACAACATTTGTTTACTCTTTTAGCCGCTGTTGCGCGCGCGACTGTGTCTGCCGACATAATGAGCATGAATGATTCATCCTTTCTCTTCACTTTCCTCATGTATTATGCAGCGTAAGGAGAGAGGGAGAGGCCGCTCTGCCGTGTGTCGTGGAGCCGTGGGAGGAGGTGAGCAGGGTGATTTAGGCCCGTGGGGGAGACGGCCTGCAGCGTTTCAGCTGAGGTCATGATCTCAGGTCTCAATATCTTAATCACTCTGTTCATGAAAAATCCACTAACCCCGACTTCTTACTCTTCTGACTCGCAGTATCTCATACACTGCATGTCCAAAAGTTTGTGGACACCCCTTCAAATTAATGCATTCCGCTACTTTAAGTTGCACAGATGTGCAAATGCACACTCACACACAGCTTATCTGGTTCCTGGAGAGAAGTACTGCTAATGGAATAGGACTCTATGCTGCCCAATAATGCCAGGCGTGGGCTAGGGGGGGTATAAAGCCCCCCAGCAGCATTGAGCTGTGGAGCAGTGGAAGAACTGTGTTCTCTGGAATGATGGAGGTGGAGCTCCATCCAGTACTTTTTGAGGAGTTGTGGATGATGAGGTGGTGTGGTGATCATCATCCAACATCCTGACCCATTGTCCCTTTACTTTTGGCCATATAGTCTATAACTAATGCTGTCAAGATTGCACTGGGCTCTGAAGTGATGGCACTCTATCCAATGCCTTTGGCAGATCTGATCATCTGACATCAGTTCCTGACCTCACTGATGCCCTTGTGTGGCCGAATGCAATCAAATCCTCCTCACAGCAATGCTCCAACATCTAGTGTAAAGATTTTCCAAAGGAGTAGAAGCTGATACTGCAGTACAGAGGGGCAAACTCCCTATCAGTACCCTTGTTTTCAGGGTCTGGATACTTTTGGACATGTTGAGCCGATGGTGGTGCTCCATCCAGTTCCTTTGGGATGAGCTGGGGATGCTTGGGGTCAGCAATGCTCCTCCAAAATCGTCCCTGGACAGTAGAGAGACAGTAACTCGGAAAAAAAATGATGAATGAGACGGTGTCCCAATACTTTTGTCCATACGGTGTGTCATTCCTTACAAAAATGTCCATTGGTTTTATTATGTCAGCCCCACATATGGATGCCCACCAGGGTCAGTGATGCGACCAGGAGGGGTTAATGGGCCCCATTTGGGTTGTACACTGTACATGGGGCCTAGATGGGAACCCTGTGAGATTAAGGTAGGCTGCAATGATAGGGCCCGTTTGGGAAGCCGAACTGTGTCCCAGTGTCAGAGCCCATGCCCACCTGGAACCCACCCAGACCACGTTCCACCCATGTGAGAGGCCCCCCCACATGAGCATGCCGGCCTGGACGATGTCTCTCTCTCCATGTATGAGATCAGGTTTAGGGACGGGAAGGCCGAGGAAAACCCACAGCGTGAGAAAATGAAGAGAGAGGAGGTGACAGTGCAGATGGGGGAATGCTTCGGCCCTGTGAGCCACATCAGCCGTTATTGATTAGAGGGGTTGTATCTGCAGAATTGTAGTTCATTGAAACATGAGCCTCCAGCCTGCCCCTTCTCTCCTGGTAATCTTTTTCTCTGACAGGTCTGGTTAAGTATCATAGCAGCCAGGTTGGATGAAAGCGCTACGTCTCCTCTAACTGTTCACTCAGCTGACAGCACATGTTCCCCAGCCTTATCTCTGCGCCTTGAGCTGCAGGATGCTCCTTTCACAGACTGTGTTAGCAATTTTGGATTCATAGAATTTACAGTAACTGTAAATGCTGGAGCAGTGCACTGCACCGCTGCGGCCACTGTAAGAATGATAAGACAGAACAGAAGAAGAACTTTGCTGTGATTGGACGTATAACCCTTCAGATAGGGACTTAATTACTTATTTACTTACTTAATTAGTGACTACAGTGGTGTTGAGTATTAGTCAGGCATTTAAAGGCCAGTTTACACGATATTGAATAACTATGGACAGCTGTACACATGCATTTGTTGACAAGATGAAGGCGATAAGAACCGACTATATTGACAAAAGTATTGGGACACTCTTTTTAAGTGCATTAAAAAGAGTTTCTCCTGCTTTTGTTGAAGTAGCAGTCTCCACTGTCCAGGGAAGAAGCCTTTCTGCTAGATTTTGGAGGAGCATTGCTGTGAGGATTTGATTGCATTCAGCAGGGTATTGGATGATGATCACCACTCCACCTCATTCCCAACTCATTCCAAAAATACTGGATGGAGAACCACCATCAATAATTCCTGAGAAAACATCCACTTCTTCCATTGCTCCACAGCTACACAATGCTGGGGGGCTTTATTACCCCTCTAGCCCACACCTGGTATGGTTTATTTACGCTTATCTAAGCTGTTTATTTGCACCAGATACAGTCCTATTCTTTTGGCAGTACATCTACAGGGACTAGATATGCTGTGTGTGCAATCTGTGTCAGCTGAATGCATTCAGAAGCATTTTGAAGGGGTGTCCACAAATATTTGGACATATAGTGCATATATATGCATATAATATTAAGTATATTGAATTATATGCCTAGCCTTTAATGGTATATTTGCATATATATCCATATATCAGATCTGTGTATTACCCAATTACCCAATCCCTGTTTATCTATCACTAGCAATGCCCCCAACACTAAGAGGGTGACGTCTCGCACATGTCTCGCTAGGTAGCGAGTACATTTGAAGACAAGCTCGGCTCCCCAGCTCTGATACAGCAGCTAACAGATGCCTGTACTGACCAGCATCACACTAGGAGTGATGGAAGTGGGGAGGAGGAAGGGCCATTAGAGGGAGCAAGGCCGATTGTGCTCTCTCTGACTCCGGCTGCTGATGGCAAGCTGCTCGTTATCAGCAGCCGGAGTCAGAGAGAGCACAATCGGCCTTGCTCCCTCTGATGGCACTTCCTCCTCCCCACTTCAAATCAGTAGCGGTCCTCGGATCATGGTGGCAGCACCTTAGTCTTTTGTATGCACATTTACAGGCATACTTGGACAAGCAGTTCATTAGGACCGAACAAGTGTGATGTTCTCGCTATCGATTCACTGAACTTTGTACTGCTCAAATAACGCTAACAGCGAAAGCCGGTTAACACCCCATTGAAATTCGCTCTGGAGCGTTGGAGCAGCCTGCATTTGTCTCTCATTATCTCAATCTTTAATTGTCTGCTTCTCTTTTTTGCCATTAAGTTCCTGCTCCTCGATTACTCCTCACATCCCCCCTTTCCTTTCTTTCCAATCCACAGGCTTAAACAGCACACTGGTGTAACTAATAGCAGAAGATAAAGCCTATCTAGAGGACTCTATTTTGCAAGAGCGGGGCAATTTGCACTTCCCTGCTCTTTGCTGGGGCTCGTGGGATTTATAGTTGGTCTGCTGATATTGATTATAGGGTTTTAGTAATTGTTTTTTTGCATGGGCCTGATTAACCAACGCACGCTTTGCCCAGCGCCCTCGGTTCGATATGGGCCTCGACTGCTGGGACTGAGCTTTCCGGCTCAGGAGAGGACTTAGAACTGAAAAAAAGGAAAGGAAAGGAAAGGAAAGAAGAGAAAAACAACCTCGTTTGACATCACGACCCTCAGTTCATTTACCGCTGCCGTCGAGGTGCTGCTTTTTATCAGCGACGGGCAATGAGGCCTATTAGCGGTAAATTGCTGAATGCATGAATGAGCTTAAAACAGCTGCGTTTATGTTCCAAAGCAAAGCCAAGTGTGTGTGTGTGTGTGTGTGTGTGTGTGTGTGTGTGCAGTTCCTCAGAGTGGGGTGGAATGTGGAGAATTTGGCCGTGTATTGTCTCCATGCCTTGTGTTGGCGCATTGGTGGTCTTTAAGAAAGAGAGAGAGAGAGGGAGAGAGAGGGAGAGAGAGAGAGAGAGAGAGGGATTCTCAGGAGTTTTGCCGGTGAACAGGTGTACAGGAAAAGCTCGCTGATGAGCAGAGATGTGAAAGAGACTTCAAGAATTTCAGGCCAGGCCATCTGGTTTCAGACTGGCAGTTTGACGGTTTCGATCCAAGAAGCTGTACTGAAAAAAAAGGGGAAGAGTGGGCAGAGGTGAAGCGTGAACCTCGTTTGAGTGCCACCTGACAGCCAAACCAACCATGTTACCAACCAAGTTCCTTGTAAGGTCATATTAGCGTGATTAGCATTAATCACTAATTATTTTTATTAGTTTATCTGCAAACATTTTCACAGACAAAAGTTTGTGGACACCTCTTCTAATGAATGCATTCAGATACTTTAAGTTGCACCCATTGCTGAGACAGATTTGCAGATGCACACACACACACACACACACACACGGCTTGTTTAGTCCCTGTTGAAAAGCATTGGCAATAGAACAGCATAGGCCTTGAGCTGTGGAGCAGTGGAAGAACTGTGTTCTGTGGAGTGATGGTGGTGGAGCTCCATCCAGTACTTTTGGGATTTGGAGTTGAGGAGTAGGGGGGTCCAAGCATCCAGACCTCACTAACGCTCATGGTGCGTGTATCAATCAGATCCTCACAGCAATGTTCCAGAGTAGAGCAGCATGAGCCCTTTTTTTGGATGACCCCTGGTGGGTCAGCCAAGAAGAGGCAATTAGAGTGTCGGGCTGTTGGCCTGGAAGACATTTTCTGGTACCGACGGTCTGAGGACTAAATTTCACTCTGGGGTATTAGGTCGTAGCGATAGCATGTCGTCTCAGCAACGCTGCCATGCCATTAGCACCTTCGCAACCACTGTGCGAAGGCTGCCAGCCACACCCAGTATCATAACTGCGGCTTTAGCGTCACTATTGCGACGTTGGCATCCCTATCGCAGCATTAGCATCATTAGCATTGCTGTTGCACTCTTAGCATTGCTACAGCACTGGCCACCAGCCTCACCCAGCATTGTACCGGCAGCCGGCCTCATCCATCATCACTACAGCATCGCTGCCACTGCGTTAGTATCCCTATCATGACAATGGCATCACTATCGTGTCATTAGCATCTCGGCTCCCAGCCTCGCTACCGTCGCTACTGTGCCGGCACCCGGCCTAGTCCAGCATCACTATGGGCGTTACTCACAAGCCATGTTGATGAGGTCCTGGGCCCTTCACATCTAAAATCTAGTAAATATGGGGTCATAGGAGATAGTTTGGCCCCAAATCCCCATTGTTGAAATGCCAATGACGAGACCGGGCAGCGATTCCCCACTCGTCCCAACCCTCTCCTCTTCCTTTCCAGAACCTTCTTCAGCCCATTTACCCCAGCAGCTCTCTTACGCCCTTCCTTAAGTTGTTATCGTTTTTGCTTGGCTGACTGGGTGGCTCTTTGCCAACTAGCTGCCATACATCCCGAGCAGGACGAGAGAGAGGGCGAGAGAGAAGATGAAGCCAGGAAGAGAGAGAGAGAGAGAGAGAGGTCTGGAGAAATGATATGCGTGAAAGCTAATGCATTTGTGCCACTGCTTTGTCAGGCAAAGAGGAAGTGACAAAGCCTCCGGTCGTTTATTACCTGCGGCTAAGTGCTTGCAGGCTGCTGTCCAGCAGAGGCAGCGCGTGTTTAATTCATGCCCTGCAACCCTGTGATTTCTGCTAACCAGAAGGACCCCTCCCAGCCATGTAGGAAACACTTGCGCTCGAGGAAGGTGGAGAGTGTGTGTCATGCGGCTGGCTGCACCCATTCGCCCTGCACTGTAGGCGCTGATCAAGTGATGCCTAGACGTGTTTGATATGCTGTACGGCCAAATGTTTGTGGACACCTATTCTAATGAATGCATTAAGCCAAACACACACACACACACACACACATACACACACAGCTTGTCTAGTCCCTGTAGAGAAGTATTGCTAATAGAATAGAATAGACTTTCTAGGGCAGATAAACATGGACGTATTAGCACCAGGACCAATGCCAGGTATGGGCTAGGTGGAAAAGGTATAAAGCCCCCCAGGGTTAGGGTTAGGGTCGTGGAGCAGTTGTGCACTTGTGGAAATGTGTTCTAGCAGAAAGGCTTCTTCTTCCCTGGACAGTAGAGACAGTTACTCCAACAAAAGCAGGAGAAACTCTGGATGTCCCAATACTTTTGTCCATATAGTGAATGTAATGTGTGCTTCTTTAGTTCCCAACAGGCAATGCTAGGCTATCGTTGCTAACAAACACAAGACTTAGACTGTAACCTTAGACTGTAACATCTAGAACATGGTCAAAAAAGCTCACCCCCCCATGTGACCCCCACCCCACCCCACCCACACACATTGCCCTATACTTAGTTCTTATATACCACACAACACTAATCAGTGGTGGGAATTGGGCAGTGGTGGCTCAGCGGTTAGAGCGCCGGGTTATCGATAACGGGGTTGTGGGTTCGATTCCCGATTCAATGGGCCCTTTAGTTGGCTGCTCATTGCTCTGGGTGTGTGTGTACTCAGTGCCCCTAGTTCACTAGTGTGTGTGTGTGTGTTCACTACCACAGATGGGTTAAATGCAGAGGACACATTTCACTGTAGTATAGTGACGAATACGTGCACCAGGGCGGTGACCTACGAGGTGACCTACGAAGTGTGTGATTATGCTCGCACTGGAGATGCATTTCCAGATTCTCAGCAAATCCCTGCCTGTGATTGGCTGAGATCTTGTCTTGTCAACTCGGAGGGGTACACTCGAGTAGCCGTGGGACAGCAAATGCTCATCTGTGTTTTTCTCATCTTCCTCTTCTGAAGTTTCTCGCTCCCCAGTCCCAGAGGACTCCATTTCCCATCGTTCATTGGCATCATTCACCTCTCTTTACCGAGATCCGACACTAAAGTGGCTGAGGTGCGGAGACGTGGAGACTGGATGGTGGGAGTATTCTCTCGCTTAGGGGGTGGTTTTCCACATATAGAGTGTCTTTAGTCTTAGTCTAAATCTCACTCTGACTGAGGACTCCCCTGTCGAAAGTCATTATGACGGACTTGGCTTAGCCGGCGTCTCCGAGAAGCGGCTTCCAGAGCACTGTCGGCTAGTAAACAGAGCTTATTGATAATTATTCAAAGGGAGGTGTTTGCTTTTCACACAATTTAACAATGCTATTAACAGGAGAATCTTATTTTCCTCTGATTGAGCATCTTCCTACGATTAAACACTTCGCTATAATTAAAACCCAGGATGTTTCCGAAAGGGCTGTACGTACGAGTGAGCTACACGCTTCAAAATAAAGGTGGGATGCCATTCAGAGAGAGCTTAAAAAAAAGTCTTAAAGAAGTCGATTACGCCATACACTAAATGTCCAAATGTTTGTGGACACCTCTTCTCATTATTGCAATCAGCTACATTTAGTAAGCTGCATACACACACACACACAGCACGGCCAATAGTATGGCATGCAAAGGAGCACAAACACGTGATCCTGTTGGCACCATGCTGCCTGATGCCAGGCGTGGGCTATAGAGGGGTATAAAGCCCCCCAGCAGCATTGAGGAGCTGTGGAGCAGTGGGAGAAGAACGGTGTTCTCTGGAATGATGATGATGATGGTGGAGCTCTATTCAACACTTTTGAGATGAGTTGGGGGTGATGAGGTGGCGTGGTAATCATCCATCTAACACCCTGACCTCATTAACGTTCCTGTCAGTGAATGCCATCAAATCCTCACAGCAATGCTCCTCCAAAATCTAGTAGAAAGCCTTCTTCCCTGGACAGATGAGACTCCAATAAAAGCAGGAGAGAGTCTTTTTAATACCCTTGATTTCAGAAGAAACCGTGAAAAAGCAGGTGTCCCAATACTTTTGTCCAATTCTTCTTTATTCCCGTGAGCCTCTGACAGTGAGATCTTCATGCATACACACAGTTAATCGTCCTGATTTAGTGAGTGGGCTTCTCCTTCACCCTCTCTCCTGCTGCTCATCCCCGCCGCCGTTTCATCCTCACTTCTGGAGAGCCATTATGAACATCAGAGAGGCTTCTGAATATACATGAGGACTTGTTGAATATGCAGGAATGCCAGGCAATATGCAGATGGTGTTTGCAAGGTGGCATGCAGGGATGTCCTTGGCACTTCAGTCAAGTGCTTTTCTCTTCGGTGAAAGAGGTGGTGGAACGGTTGCGAATGTGAGAGGAGATCAGCGCTGGGTTTGTAGGTAACTAATCCTGACTGGAGGAGAAGTTTTCTAATTGCTTGTGGAGCAGATGGCAGAAACAGTGGAGTACAAGTAAAGCTTTTACAGCAGTCGTCTGTACAGTCAGTGTTACACAGGTATCAGACAGGGCTGCCGGACATCCTGCGAAATGACCTGAACGCCGCCCTCAGAGGGTCTAAAAAAATCCATCAGCACTGAATAATTTATTATAAAAAAATACAGAAAATGTTTAAAACAAAGGTTCAAAAGAGGGCCAGGAAATGTTGCACTAGAACCGTTTAAAAATGGTTTTATAGAACCAGATAAAGAGTTCCATGACTGGTACAAGTTAAAGAACCTATTTTTTAATGGTTCTATAGAACCAAAAAGGCTTTCGCTGTTTTTAGAAGTTAAAGAACCGATTTTTTAAATGGTTCTGTAGAACCAAAAAGGGTATAACTGTTGTTAGAAGTTAAAGAACCTACTTTTTTAATGGTTCTGTAGAACCAAAAAGGGTTTCACTGTTGTTAGAAGTTAAAGAACCTATTTTTTTAATGGTTCTATAGAACCAAAAAGGGTTTCGCTGTTTTTAGAAGTTAAAGAACCTATTATTTAAATGGTTCTGTAGAACCAAAAAGGGTTTCACTATTGTTAGAAGTTAAAGAACCTACTTTTTTAATGGTTCTATAGAACCAAAAAGGGTTTCGCTGTTTTTAGAAGTTAAAGAACCTATTATTTAAATGGTTCTGTAGAACCAAAAAGGGTTTCACTATTGTTAGAAGTTAAAGAACCTACTTTTTTAATGGTTCTATAGAACCAAAAAGGGTTTCGCTGTTTTTAGAAGTTAAAGAACCTATTTTTTTTATGGTTCTATAGAACCAAAAAGGGTTTCGCTGTTTTTAGAAGTTAAAGAACCCTTTAAAAATGGTTTTATAGAACCACAAAAGGTTTTGCTATTGTTAGGAGTTAAAGAACCTATTTAGAAATGGCTCTATATGTAGTGCAATAAAAAGTTCCATGACTGGTACAAGTTAAAGAACCTTTTAAAAATAGTTATTTAGAACCAAAAAGGGTTTCACTGTTAGAGGTTAACAAACCTATTTTTTAAATGGTTCTATAGAACTGAATGGCTCTATATATTCTATGAACCAAATGGCTCTATATAGTGCCACAGAGAGTTCCATGACTGGTACAAGTTAAAGAACCTTTTAAAAATGGTTCTATAAAACCAAAACGGGTTTTGCTGTTGTTAGAAGTTAAAGAACCCTTTAAAATGTTTTTACAGAACCACAAAAGGTTTTGCTTTTGTTAGGAGTCAAAGAACCTTTTTAGAAATGGCTCTATATAGTGCCACAAATAGTTCTATGACTGCTACAAGTTAAAGAACCTTTTAAAAATAGTTATATAGAACCAAAAGGGTTTCACTGTTGTAAGGAGTTAAAGAACCTATTTAGAAATGGCTCTATATAGTGCCATAAACAGTTCCATGACTAGTACAACTTAAAGAACCTTTTAAAATGCTACTATAGAACCAAAAAGGGTTTCAATGTTGTTACACATCAAAGCCCTTTTTAAGTGGTTCTATGTAGTACTGAAAATGGTTCTAAATGGTACCTAAACGGGTTCCACTACTGTTACGAGTGAATACCTTTCTAAATTGGATTGTTAGGAGTTAGAAAAAAAGCTTTCAAAATAGTTATGCAGAACCTAAGAGGGTTTTACTGTTGTTACACATCAAAGCCCTTTTTAAATGGTTCTATGTAGTACTGAAAATGGTTCTAAATGGTACCTAAACGGGTTCCACTACTGTTATGAGTGAATACCTTTCTAAATTGGATTGTTAGGAGTTAGAAAAAAAGCTTTCAAAATAGTTATGCAGAACCTAGGAGGGTTTTACTGTTGTTACACGTTAAAGCCCTTTTTAAGAGGTTCTATGTAGTACTGAAAATGGTTCCATGGCCGTCACGGGAATAATAACCTTCTAACAATTGTGAAATAGGCTACAGAAAGGAGTCCACTATTGTCATGAGTCAAATAAACCATTAAAAGTAGTTCAACGTAATATCGCGAAAGGGTCCTACTATTGTAAATAGTTAAAGAACCTTTACATGGGTTCCACTATGGGATGAAGAACTTGGTTCTTTAAGAAATGGTTTAAAATAGTACCTAAAAAGATCCCACTGTTGTTACCAGTCAAATAGCCTTTTAACGGTTCCATAAAGTACCAACAGGGTTCCACTGCTGTTATTAGTCAAGGAACCTTTGAAAAAAGGTTCTATTTACTATAAGACTAAGACTAGTAGTCAGAGAACCGTTTAAATGGTTCTGTTTGAAACCATAGTACAAAAAAGGGTTCCAATGTTGGAACGTCAAATAAGCTTTTAATGGATTTTAATGGATTTGAATGGTTCTAAATTATAAATTATATTATATTTAGAATGGTTCTAAATAATACCTACATGGGTTCCACTACTGTTACGAGTGAATAACTTTCTAAATTGGGATATGGGATGAAAACCGGTTCTGTTATTGTTACCAGTCAAATAATGTTGATTCAATATAGTACCAAAAATGGGTACCAGAAAGGGTTCCACTTTTTAAAATGTTTTTTTTTAATGATAATTTCTCTATTTTTATCATTTCTCCTGACTCTCCTCCGCTGTTCTGCGTGAACAACAGTATCTTTAGCCGTCTGTGCATCACCAATCACGTTCAACAAGCGCTCGTAAGCGGTTCTGCGTGGGTTCCGCCCGGGTTCCGCGCTCACAGTAAATCAGCCTGACCTGCTGGTGTGTGTTTTATATCTGCATATTGTGGCGCTCCAGCGTCAGCGGCAGTGGGGCTGACAGCATTATGGATGAGATGTTGTGATACTCTTTTATTTGTGGTGCTCTCAGTCCTGAACCGCACTCTCTGTTCTTTGAGACAAATTTAGCCTAATTTATGGTTGTGTATAAAAGCCGGGAGGTGATCCATTCTGAGCACAGCCATCCCTTCCCTCCCTCCCTCAGCCCTCTCCCTCTGATGCCCCCCTCCCATTGAAACACTCGCCCGTACATCACACCTGCTTCAGCGGCTCTCAGCTCCTTTTAGGGCTTCTACCATCATTACAGGCAGGAGGACCTGCTCTTAAACTCCCGCCTAGAATAAAGGTGCCCAAAAAAGAGTTGTTTGTGTTGCACCACAGGAAACCACTTTTGGGCCCCTCTAAAAAAAATAATCCTCGTTCTTTTTCACACCATTCTGACTTCCTATTGGTTTCTAAGCGATCCATCACACCTGCACACGTCCCGTCCCTCTCCAGCGAGCTCACAGCAGACGTCTGTAGTCTAGTATGAAGACTGTGTCCGTGGCAGAGACTCAAGAGAGCTGCAGTGAAACGTCCCGACTGAGCCCCACATTTACATTCCAATAAAGCTTATTGATCACACGCCTCTGAAGTCTGACTTTCTGCAGCTTTACAGAACTTCTAGACAACGACTCCTCATATTTTCCTCCATGAAGCTCATGTTGATGCTCAGTAGAGCACAGAGACGCTCCTTTAATAGAGCTGATATTACTGAAATGCTTCATTTTCAATGGGCAGATCTGCAGCTGAAACAGGAGCCTAGTGCAGCCCAACATTTTTAACATCAACATTTTAATAGATCATTCTCCTCATTATGACTTTTAGAGAAATGGGTTTTTGGGGAGGGGGGGGGGGGGGGGGGGGGTAGTGCACTATAGACCCCTGTGGTGCGGCCTAAGCTTTCGGCCTTTGTTTTCCTTCCATTACTTTTGAAAACCAGTACTTTTACACTTTTACTGGAGTAAAAAGCTTCAGTTGATACTTCAGCTTCTATAGAAGTCTTTTAAAACCTAGTATCTCCACTCACTTCTACCTGAGGAATGAATGGGAGTACTTTTGCCACCTTTGGAACTTTTCAAGGTTCATGACACGGTATGTAAGGGAACCAAAATGGGTTCTGTTCCACAAACGATTCTTGAATGTTCTGACTATTCCAGACCTGGTGGAAGTTCTTTAAACTTCAGAAATGTTCTTTAGGCACTTTCACAGAATAGATTGTTTTTGTGTGCATTTTCAATAATATCAATTAATATTAATAAAAACGGCCCACTGTTGTTACAGGCCAAATTACCCCACTAAAAATAGCTTTATATAGTACCACAAATGGTTCTTTTAGTCAGATAACCTTTCAATAATACTTCCATACAGTCCCAGAAAGAGTACTACACTATAATTAGTGGGTAAAGAACCTTTAACCCCCTTAAACCCTCAGAATTCAGTAGTCAGTTAGTAATTCTAATGCAGGAACTACTGGGGAAGTCGGGTATTTGTTTAACCAGATGTGGGGTCCCACAAGGGTCAATTTTAGGGCCTATGTAACTGCTTCTACTATTAATTCTAGGTCTATACATGTACTATAGTCTGCCCTACTGGGCAGGGGTACCCCAGAGCCAGGGTTAGGGGCCGTTGTTTTAGAACAGCAGTTTTGTAAATGAGAATGTGTAAGTGTGGAGAACATTTTTAAAGTTTAAAGAACTTCCATGTATCGTAACCTTTATTTTATGAAAATGCACTAGACTCTCAAAAATGAAGGTTCTACAAAAGGTTCTTTTAGTCATGCAATGAAGAACCATGATGCCATAAAGAACCCTTTAAATAAAGGACCTCAAAAAACAACCTTCTTCTAGATCTCTAGTTCAAATGTGGTTCTCTGTGGAACACTTTATGGAAAAGAGGTTCTTCCCTGGCATCGCTCAAAGAACCATTTGTAGCACCTTTATTTTTAAGATTTATTTCTACCATCTGTTCCAGGGAGTCCTATTCTATTGGCAGTACTTCTCAGTACTGCTTCAGCAATGGGTGCAGCTTAAAGTAGCTGAATGAATGCATCAGAAGGGGTGTCCACAAACATTTGGACATGTGTTGTGTATCAACAATCGAAATCTGTGTCAGCATCATTGACCCTCTGTCCACTAATCGCTGCAGGCCTGGTCCACCGGGCCGGGTCCTGAGCTCGGCGTGGGTTCTGCATGTCTCTGTAAGTTCTGCACGTGTTCTCGGTGGGTTAATTGAACTTTGTGGGGTTCTTCGCTGTTGTTCTCTGGTCACTGCGTCGGTTGCGCGTCGGCGCGGATCAATAACTCCACCGGGGCCGGACACAAGTGCAGGACAAAGTGCTTTTGTGATTGCTGCTGTATGATGCCCGTATCGATCAGCGCCAGGATGTTTTAGTCCAGCTGATCAAAAGAAATGGCCGGCCTTTCCATTTGCCCATGCGTCTGAGGGAGACGTGCAATTATCTTTGTGGGCTAATCACGTCTCGGAGATTACAGTACGGCGGACGAGCGAGTGCCCGCTTCCACTGTCTCGCTTTTTACTATACCATGTGTCTATCTGCCTATCATTCCCTCTCCCTCTCTCTCCCTCTCTCTCTCTCTCTCTCTCGTTCTCTCTCTCTAATGGATGT
This sequence comes from Salminus brasiliensis, assembly GCF_030463535.1. Lineage (NCBI taxonomy): Eukaryota > Metazoa > Chordata > Actinopteri > Characiformes > Bryconidae > Salminus > Salminus brasiliensis. The sequence continues at coordinate 3,610,131 of NC_132894.1, read as the reverse complement.
TAATAAAGAGAGCCTTGTAGTGGAACTGACATTGTCTGTCGGACTCTCTCTCTCTCTCTCTCTCTCTTTGCTAGTGCAGACTGTCCTTCAGCAACGGAGATGACATTAATCTTTAAACTGCGGGTCCAACCCAAGAATCTGAATCGATTAGTGGATAGAAAGTTGGGCCAGACAAAGAGGAAGAGGAGAAGGAGGAGGAGGGAGAGGAAGAGGGAGAATTAGGAGAGGCTGGGAAGGACGAATAATTCATGGACTCCAGGTGTTTCTGCAGATTGATGAAAGGATTGGAGACTAAACTCTAAAACCAGAAGCTGGGACTTACTGCGAGGTTTCGTTCAGCAGTGAGTTGCGCAGTGAACTGCATCTACATGCTGAATCGGCAGATTTGAGCCGGCAACACTAAACCAATTTCCGTTTCTCAAAAAATGTCGGAAAGGAGGTTTTTACACAGGATACGAGGCCATGAACACAAACTGACAATGACTTTTGATCAAATGTAAGTGATGGGGCCACGACAGACAGGGGGCACTGTCCCTATTTACATTTACGGCATTTAGCCGACGCTCTTCCCCAGAGCGATTTACAGGGTTACTCGTATTACAGAGGTGGGGCTATGTAGTGTTAGGAGTCTTGCCCAGGGACTGTTATTGGTGTAGCGCAGCATAGTCACCCAGACTGGGAATCGAACCCCAGTTTTCCATGTGGTGTGGTGCGCCACACCAACCACTATGAGCTGAGGATCGCTGGTTCAAATCCCAGTCATGCTGCTAGCCATAGGCAGAGACGGAGTGACAGGAGGATCGCTGGTTCGAATCCCGGGCATGCTGCTAGACATATGCAGCCGGGGCCCAAAGAGAGGACAACTGGCCTTGCTCTCTCCAGGGTAAGTAGTCGGCGCTCTCTCCCCTCCCCTCGCTTCGCCGCGGTGCTGGCCGGCAATGTGAGGCTTCACTGCGCACAAGTCGGAGGGGGCGTGTGTTGGTCCAGCCTCAATAGTATCGGGGGCATCGTGACGCATATGATGGGAGAGAGTGCATACAAGTTGGGTGATTGGCAGTCCAAATTGGAGAGGAAAAGGGTGAAAAATCTGAGCACCCACCTAGCAAGCACTAAGTATGGCCTCCAGGTAACCACATGGGATACCATAGCAACCACCTAGCAACCACTTTTAGCAACACCATAGTCAGGGGAGCCATATTAGGACATTTCCAAGGGCCTGTGACTGACGAGGGCCATAAAAAATGTATTAAACAAGTATGTTAGCAGAATCTTTAGAGATGTGAGGGCCAGTGGTATATTTTTTCATGGGGCCCAAACTGCTTGGTAGAGCCCCTGACCATAGCAACCACCTTGGACACGACAGCAGCCAGTGTGAAATGCACCTTTGTAGCATTACCACCACCATTTGCCCTGGTAAGATAGAGCTGTTAGGCTCTGGTGCGGTTCGTGTACTAAAAAGAGCGAGACCCAATTGCGCTCTTTCAGGCTCCGGCTGCTGATGGCAGGCAGCATGACCCAGGATTCGTCCCAGTGATCCTCGGTCACAGTGGGAGCATCTAGGTCCACTGACTCAGACTCAGACCTTCTCTGAATGGGTTTGTTCACATCTTAACCTTTGGAGGATGCAGAAATTTAGAAAAATCAGTGGACTTTGCCTTTTAAAACAACGCAAAATACTTCACACCCAAACACACATTAATGCCCCACACTTTCAGTACAGCAATAGGCCAAGTTGGAGGTGAAATAGGCAAAATGGAGGTGATTTGCGGTTGCTGCTAAATATGCCATTTTGAGCACTAATGAAACCAGAACTGAAATGCTGTGTTCTGTATTGGTTTGGGCCAAAGGAACCAATCTACTCAGACCTTGGTGAAGTGGAACCCAGTTTACTGTCCCATGGTCAGCATTGACACACATACACACAGACAGGATTCCCCCACCTCCATTTGCTGTGAGCCATATCGTTTCTGACATCATCACCATTGTTGTGACAGGTTTCATGTATGCAGGCTGGAACCATACATCAGCCAGAGTGATGGGCCACATTTATAAGGGGTGTCTCTAGACGTACACTCAGTAGCTGATGATACATTCTAGGCATTTCAGCCTTTCTTGATATTCAAACATCCTCATTTTGAATAAGACTTGAGTTTATCCATCATGAACAGAAATTATTTAGAACAGAAATGAATAAATATATTTTTATAATTATTTTAAATTATTTTTTAAAAACATTGTCTTAGCGGGAAAGGTTTTACAGGTAGACAATCTCACTGACTTAATCTTTATTTGGGTTTATTCTAATGTTATATAGAGTTAATTACAGGTAGACACTGTCACTGACCACTGACTTTATCTTTATTTGGGTTTATTCTAATGTTATATAGAGTTAATTACAGGTAGACACTCTCAGTGACCACTGACTTTATGTTTAATTGGGTTTACTCTAATGTTTAATAGAGTTAATTACAGGTAGACACTTTCACTGACCACTGACTTTATGTTTATTTGGGTTTATTCTAATGTTTAATAGAGTTAATTACAGGTAGACACTCTCACCGACCACTGACTTTATGTTTAATTGGGTTTACTCCACTGTTAAATAGAGTTAATTACAGGTAGACACTCTCACTGACGTCTTTATTCTTTATTTCTTTATTTTTCTTTATCTTTATTTGGGTTTAGAAATGTTAGAAATGACAAGATAATATTCAGTTTATTATATATATAATTATCCTCTGTGATATATAATGTATATCATATTTGAATGTAATATATTTGAATAATTACACTAACATTAAGTGAAAAACATCTTAAATCTAGTCTGGGTATCTAATAGTTTTCACTCTGAGAGTTTTATTTGAGGCTATAAGATTACTGAACGTATTTATAGATGTACTGACCTGTTTTTAAAGTTTATTTAGACAAATAGACTAGTTCTACTTACTGGCAGATCATCGTTCATGTTTAAGACATAATGGCAATAGAATAATAATAAATCATTTTCTCTGGTTAAAAAGCTTTAAAATGCTCAGTAATGAGTTACATCCTAATCTGGTATTGAGAAATAGTAAATAAATATAAACTGTATTTAATATGATTTCACTCACTGAGGTACTTTATCTTTCTCTGTAGTGCACTCTCATTCTTCCTCCCTGCTCCGTCTCATCTTTCCTCGCCCCGCTTTGGCAAACGGAAGCTTTAACAACACAATCGGCCCAGTGATGCCATGTATCATCCCTCCTTAATACAAATGCCCGCACTTCATATTCGACCTCGCTGCGGTCAGGCCATTTTTTTCTGCGGTCTTAAAGGGTGATTGCACTGTCCTCCGCGCTGTGTTGCGAACTCAGTAATGGCTCGGGGTATTCATAATTCAAGCACCATTGATTTGTGGTCATAGCTGTGCATTAGTGCTCAGGTGGAAAGAGAGGGTGTCTTCGGTGCTTGAAACACACATACACACACACACACACACACACACACCCATGCATGAACACCTTTGTTTGTTTTTTTTTACATATTTTTTTATATATATCTGGACACTTGATCCAGCAATATTAAAAGCTGGAGGTCATTCATATTAATAATAAATTCTAAATTCATATTAATAATACTCACAAAAATGAATGTGTAAAAAATTTTTATACAATTTTAATACAATTTAAATTTTCTTGTTAGGAACATTTGGGACACCCCACATTTATTACTACTTAAAATGCCTAAAATTAGAACCTACCTGTAGATCCTATGATGACATTTTAGGACAGTTGGGGTCTTCTTTACTCATCTTGAGGTTCTGCTCTCGGGCTGAACTTGCTAGGGGACGGTCTGATCTGGCCATGTTGGTCAACTGTTCCTCTTGTAGATGATTTAGTGGACGGTGGAACGTCTGTTCTCTAAATGTCTCCTCCAGAATAATCCTAGTCTAAGTCTAAACTGTCAAATGATTCTACTCAATATAAGTAAAAGAGATTTTTTATTTCTTTATCTTTCTTTCTATTTGACTTATTATTATTATTTATATAAAATATTAATTATATTTAATCATAAATAAATAAATATATATAATATATATTTGAAATATTTGTTAAATATTATATATATATTTTTTAATATAAATATGTTACATATTAATTGTATTCTTATACATGTAATAAATATAAATATATTAAAATGCATTAAAATCCTCTATTATTTTATCTCTACGTAGAATGTTTTGTTTTACCAAATTTAAAATGTTTTTCTTAACGCTCCCAGTGGCTACATTGTAAATGAGGTCCCCCCTCAATGTAAACCCGAGCTTAAATAAAGAATGATGATGAAGTGGTAATAAATGTGGGGCTGTTTTTATTAATTACATTTTATAAATGATGTTTAAAGTAATTTCTTCAATTGCATGTGTGTAGTTACATTACCACCATCTCTCAAAGTTTAAATATGTTAAAAAAGGCAAAAAAATGTATGGGGTGTCCTAATTTTTTCACACAACTGTATGTACTACATAAATTCTAGATTTTATGAAGAATTTTCTGAATTTCACCACTTTTGAAAAGATCTGTATATGAAATATTGTACGATTGTGGCTTTTTATGCTGTAAACAACAGACAGCATCTCTCTCCTCATATTAACTCACAGATGTATCCAGATTGACTGAGACGTTTGTGAATATGGTATAAAAGTGTCACGGATCAAACGTTCCTGTGCGTTTATCCATTTCTAAATCACTTACATTGTCATTTGAGAGCCGCAAACAATCACATTCAGCCCAATGCTCTGCCTAGAGTGACACAAAAAGCCCAATTCATTAATAAGCAATCGCATCTCGCACTTTGGGACGTGCCCATATGCTGAAGTTCCCCACCAGCAGTTCCTCTGCAGACGCACTGCAGCGGCAGCCCACTGACAGTTCTGTTGTGTCTATTCCCAAAGTAAACTTGCCTTGAAGTAATTACACTGTGGGTCAGTGTCTAATTAATAAGCTAAAACAATGCAATCAGTCATCGCAAGCGGTTCGGAGCAGTCACACGGCTGGGAGAGTGGGGGTTGCCTGTGTATTGTTAGCAGGCTGTGGCATGTTAAATAGGACAAAATTCTTCTTCTTGTGGTTAATTTTTTAATTTTTTGACACCATTTAAAAACACCAGCTTTTTCGTTTTATTATGTAAACATTTCCTAAAGAACGGACCTATAGAAAATAAATAATAGAGCCAAAAACATTGTTATAGTGACATGTATTAAAATTAAGAGCATAAACGGAAAGTGTAACGCTACTGTTTTGTAAAATAACTAAAATAAACTGTAAAGTGACCATTTTAGTAGCATATTTTGACTCCTAAGAGAAAATTGTTACATTAAAGTACAATAAATGTTAAACTGTAAAGTTTAATAAGAACTAAGAATAAGAACTGTAATGTTTTTGTCATTTTACATTTCGGAGCATTCAAATTAAAAACATCAAAACAGAACTCTAACGTGACAGTTTAATAAAATAACTACAAAAATATTAATACAATAATTTTGTAAAGTTACTATTCTGTCCCCAATTGTAGGTCATATTTACCTCAAGTAAAATCATTTTGCATTAACATGCATTAAAATTAGTACCATAAACACCTTTATAAAGTAACAATAAAGAAACTGTAAAATGACTTTAAAGTAACTATTATTATAATCTGTTCTAAACCACATGCCTGTCTTACGTTAAAGATTGTAACAATGTACATCAACATAAAAACATAAACTAAAACATGAATTAAATCTCATTACATCATCGTACATAACTTGGAGGTTACTGTTTAGTAAATTACTGTAGAGAAACTGTAAAGTAATTGTGTAAAGCTTTGGTATGTACCATTTTGGTATCATTTTCTTTTTTTACACTTTTTTACCTTAACTGTCTTTAGATTTCTTGCTGCATTGATGAAGACTAAAATTAAGAACTGTAAAGTAACTGTAAAAAGATCTGTAAAGTTATTTTGTAAAGTCACCATTTAGTCGGCTCTGTTACATTAATGTGACCTTTTCCTACAACAGCAACAATAAGCTCCCTGCCTGAGGCTTGGGCGTCCCACTGATCAGATGTAATTGACATGGCTGTTTTAAGTCTCTGTGATTTACTGAAGACGTTTGCAGTCTGATAGCTCGCTACAGTTACACTGGAGTGCATTTCTTTCCCCCGAAACGCAAGCCATCGAGTGTTTGGGTGGTTAGAGAGAGCGAGCAGACAGAGAGCCATTCATCACCCTACACTTTCTCCCTCTGTACATGTTGGGCGAGTCGAGAGAGAGTGATGAATGGCAAGCAGTTTCAGTGCTGAGGAAACGAGAGAGCAACAAAGAAGGGAGAGAGAGAGAGAGAGAGAGAGACAGAGAGATGGAGAGATAGACAGACAGACATGGTGAAACAGTGCCAAGGAGAGAGCAAGAGCGAGGGAGGCCAGGGCAGAAACTAGCTATTGACAGCCCATGCCCAGAGGAGCACATACCCTTTCTGCTTGGGCACAACAGTGCAATGTGTCTCGCTGGCGACTCGGGACCATTCCTCCATCAGGGAGATTCATGGGGTCATGTCATGGCAACACAAATTTGTCCTTATTATTAGTAAAGTGAAAAAAGATGCTGTGAGAATTGGTATTTTTTCTATTATTATTTCTTTTTTACTCCACTGCAGTAAATACAAATCATGCTCTGAGCGCCTCCCTCAAGGACAGCTGTACACATTTCTGGACGAGCTGAGAGAAGCTCCAGAAGCTTGACCAGAAGGTAGAGAAGCATGTGGACTGAGGCGGTAGAGTAATACTACAGGATTTTACACTAATATGACTCGGGTTATGCAGCGTTACCTCTGTGTAAGGTTGGAAGGTGTCTTGTTTCGGATCAGACTGGTGTTTGAATGATACGGCCAATCAGAACAAATCTAATTTACATATTGTCACTGTCACAAAAAAACTTGTATCTCCAAACTGGTAACTTTAATAGCGAAGGGAAAATGTTCTTAACTTTCAATAGAAGTTGATGTAAAAAAATATTTATAATAATAATTTAATTATTTTGGGGCATTTCTATTGTTCGGTTCATTATGAAACTTTTCAACAATGTAAAGAACAACTGCAAGATTCACATTATGTCAAAAAAATAAAAGTAAAAATAAAAGTGCAGAAAGTGAGATTTTTCCACGGTAGTGATGAAATGTCGGTATTAAAGGCACAGCGTATTTAATTCTGAGGGATCAAGAAAGGCTGGAAAATGTCAGAGGAAGTGAATTATGACTAGTTTTGGTTCATAAAACCAAACAAATGTCAGATAAAGAAAGTCTAATCCAATGAAAATCTTCCATAAGGGCCCTTTAAAGGCCCACTTCTAGCTGTAGGCCTTCTTCATCCCACCTATTGAGAGTAGACAGGGTTATCACAGGATGGAGGACTGGATCTCCTACCCTTATGTGTCTGAAGGAGGTGGAGTATTGCACTCCGAGTGATTTAGGTGTGCTGACCTGCCACAGTCCCGCCTCACCTGAGCTCACTGCTGAAGCATGGTCTCCAGGGCAGGGTGCTGTTCAGCGCTCACTCCGCTCCAACATGCCTAATTGATCTCATCTGCTCATTATCAAGTGAGTGGAAGCTGGCAAAGCTAGGAATCGTGCAGTTCTTCGGGGGAGACAGGTAGAGACAGAGAGGTGCGGAGACAGGATCCTCACTCTTAAGCACAGGTGTTAATGGGGATGTTTTACACACACTGGCATCCCATCCCATCACTTTGCACTGGGCTTGCGTCCTACATGACTTCATTATTAAATGGCTGAGATGTGAAACCCATTCCGAGTGGGTTCGGTGTGAAGCGCCCTGTTCTGGAGAAACCTGCCAAGTCAGAATAGCAGACAGTGGTGGGAAAAAAAAGAGGGTTCTTCAGGGGTTTCTTTAGTAAAGCCAGTGGTTGTGTATGGAACCATGACAAATGAAAGGTTCTATGCCCGTTAAAGTGGTTCGTCAGATACAAGTAGCACTTTTGTAGATGGTTCTTAATAGAACCTCTTAAAATACAGGGTCAGTATGCCACCAAAATGATCCACTGCTGTCACTAGCCCTCATTTAGAACCTAATAGAACCCTTTTGGCCTGGATACAATATAATAGGAAAATATTATACACAAAATAGGAAACGTGATATGGACAAAAGTATTGGGACACCCCTTCTAATGAATACATTCAGCTACTTTGAGTTGTCTAGTCCCTGTAGAGATGTCCAGCCAATAGAGTAGAACTCTCTGGAGCAGGGGAATATGAACGTATTGGCACCGTGTTGCCTAATACCAGGCGTGGGCTAGATGAGTGTGCATCCTGACCTCACCAATGCTCTTGTGGCTGTATGCAATCAAATCAAATGCTTTTTCAAAATCTAGTAGAACACCTTCTTCCTTGGACAGTAGAGACGGTTCTCCAATAAAAGCAGGATTAACTCTTTTTAATTTTGAATTGAGAGGAATCGAGGAATAAGCAGGTGTCCCAATACTTTTGTCCATACAGTGTGCATCATAGTGGCCTTTCCATGAATTTTACTTAGGATCTACATATCTGAAAGCACATCTGGAGGAGGGTTTCTAGTCCTGGGAATTCAGATCCTATAATTTCTGAAGGTCTTCGTGATCTGGAGCTGAAATCTGCAGGGTGGTGGACTTCCAGGAACGGGGTTGGGCAGTGTACAGTCCTGAGGATCATTTCGGAGCTTTTCTATTGGTCCACTCATTATAAAATGTTCACAAATGTGAATCAGCTGGTGTTTTCCAATGATCTACATCAGGTCTAAACACAGCAGGGTAATGGTGTGATTTACAGGAACTGCCGGCTATAGCGCTCACATTCATGCAGACCCGCACAGGTACAGTAGATAAATCCGAGGCAGGACGGTTTCGGGTAAAAGGGTAAAGCTGGGGCGTTTTCCTCACGTTTCCGGCTTGCTCCTCACTCGTAGGAGTAGGAGATGCTTTTCCCCTGGTGACCGTCTCCATTCTGCTGCATTTTTCATTTCCTGTGTGTGTGCCAATGGGTAAAGTAGAGCAGAGAGAGGAAGGATGAGTGGCTTCTGCTGAGCGAAGACCTGGGGTTGACCTTCCTAACGAGAATTCCCGGCGATTCCGACTTCTTGTCGTCTGCCAATTAATAATTCAGAGGAAGCATTTACTGTCCTGTTCATGGAGGACAGTGAGGGAGAATGAAAGAGCCTCTTTAAAGGAGTCCTTCATGATCCTGCCCTTCTCTTTACCATCCCCTGCTTTTCTCCGAGCCCCTTAGGGTCAACACCTCCATAGCTACCTGGAAACAGCCTTTGTGGTTTACTGGCTGGCTTTCGTCCACCAGAAGCCGTCTAGGATGCAGTAAGAGGGTGTTTACTGAAGAAACTCCAGATCACATTATATGCAAGAGGGACTCAGAGGTGCTCAGCAGTATAATGCCTGAGGGTCATGGGTTCGAATCCCGAGCCATGCCATTTTGCCATCAGCAGCCAGAGTCAGAGAGAGCACAATTTGCCACTAGGCTCTCTCTCTAGTTGGGTAGATGGCGCTCTCTCCCCTCATCACTCTGAAGCCATGTTGGCCGGCACCGGCGTATGTTAGCTGGTGTGGTGGTGCCAGGGACCCGGCGCTGTCCTCTGAGTGTGTCAGGCTTGTCCTCCTAGTGTTGGGAGCATTGCTAATGCTAGGGGAGCTTCGAACAGGTGGGTCAATTGACCATCGTTGACTCACCGTTGACTGGCTCATGGAAGCCCCACCTCACAACCTACAAGGCTACAGATACCACAGGACACCTTCAGAGGTCTTGTGGAGTCCTTGCCTCAAATGGTCAGATCTGTTGTGGTGGCACAATGGGGAGGGGTTCGGCAATCTCTGATAGACTCGCTTATGTAGTTTCCAACACTGAATGACTCCCTGTTTGCTATAGACATGGACTAAGGTGTGGTAACATGGCTAAAAACAGTAGTAGCATCCATCTGAACTCTGTGCTTAGAACCCATTTGTTAGATGGCCGTGTGCTGGTTTACAGAAAGTGCTGCATGTGGGGGTTCAAGCATGATCTAGCACTACTTGTTAGCGATGTTAGCATTGTAGCTCCTGTGCTAAACAGCATACGTCTCATTTTAGGCCAGACTATCTTAGCATGAAGTTATTAAACTAGCAGTTACTCAGGAAATGGTCCAGTGGATGAAGGCCAGTCTTGGGCCTTGGTTGGAGTAAGGGAGGGTAAGAGAGGGTAAAAGAGAGAGAGAGAGAGAGAGAGAGAGTGTCTTCCTTCTCCCCACCCTCACGAGACTCAGCACTGGAGGCTCATTAGCCGAGGCAGCGGCAGAGAGGTGGGGTCATACCCTTGAGCTAGGTATTGTGTCACCATATTGACCGCAGTGTAATTCAGTGCAGTCTCCCGTAGCGCTGGTTAAAGAGTCTGGTACACTTGGCTCCTTGTTACTGCTCCACTCAGCCATGTTGGAATTGTCTCCAGCCCTGAGGTCTGGGGTCCTCGTTTCGGCAGAGTCACCAATCAGTGACAGATGGGTCTTGATTTGGCCTGCTGCGGAGTCCTAACCACTGCTTTTCTACCAGGGTTTCCTCCACCACCTCAGTGCTACCCAGGAAGCGATAATTTGCCCCAAAAAATACACATTTTTAAGTAAAGTGTTCGCTTCTTTGGCGTTGCCCTGGAGCTACAGGGCTAATATGGCTAACATTGCTTAATGCATTCAGCTACTTTAAGTTGCACCCATTGCTGACACTGCTGTGCAAATGCACACACACACACATACACAGCTTGTCTAGTCCCTGTAGAGAAGTACCGCCGATAAGATAGGAGCGGATAGAGCAGATAAACATAAAGCCATTGGCACAATGCTGCCTAATGCCAGGTGTGGGCTACAGGGGTATTAAGCCCACCAGCAGCGTTGCGCTGTAGAGCAGTGGAACTGCAGTGTTCTTTGGAATCATGATGGGTTGGGGAGTTGGAGATGAAGGGGTAGTATTGATAACAGGGTTGTGGGTTCGATTCCTGGGCTTGACAAGTTGCCACTGTTGGGCTCTTTACCCTCTCTGCTCCCCGGGTGCTGGAGGGGAGTTGGCTGCACCACTGCTCTGGGTGTGTGTGTACTCACTGCCCCTAGTGTTACTAGTGTGTGTGTGTGTGTGTTCACTACCACAGATGGGTTAAATGCAGAGGACACATTTCCCTGTACAGTGACAAATATGTGCATCTTTAAGTGGGATACAACAATGTACGAGCACATGTCCCAATACTTTTGTCCCTGTAGTGTATCTGGCCTAGTCCATCTCTCAGAGATGCTTTAATGACCTTATTGTAAACAGTAAGGCATTTTCATAGTTCTCCAGAAGCTGCGTTGGGACTCCCAGCAGTTCTACAGTCATGCTTTAAGTACGTCGTTCGATTTTGAGGTTTGTTTAGGTGATCAAGAACTCTCGGCTCCTGATTTAAAAAAAAAAAAAGCACAGTATAACACCAGTCGGTACGTAACCAAGTTAAAATAAGGTCTTTGTTATGTGCCACATCGCATTTTGCTGTTTGTAGGTCCGCAGCCGAGGGTGAAATTAGATGTACTTTCATTGATCTTTCCAATTGTTTCCCTGGCTGTGAACCTCTTGTGGCTCTTAGCTGATTGAAAGGCCACGTCAGGAGAGATTGGGAGAGTGGAGTGGTTTTGTCAAAGCACTATTGTTTGTCAGGACCCACCATCATGCTGTTTTTGTAAGCCGTGATGGAGAAGGAAAAAGAGCTACGCAAGGCCGACAACGGGGTATATACAATGCTAACAACAATGCTAATCATAATTTAGCATGTCGGCCAGGGGGCGGCTTGTGGCGGCATTGTAGATCAAGTATTAAAGCATACAGCATGTAGTGATTTGTGCCCTTAAAGCCTTGTTATCTCTTACCCACACTTTCAGGGAAAACAAAGGCAAGCAATTCAGCGCGGCCTGAAACCATGGCAGCGGTTTCAAAGGGCCAGGCGCGGCGTTGTTAGCTATCTAGTTATTTACCGCCGCGCTTTTTTAATGAAAGATGGTGTCGGGGACCTTATTTATAATATTGAGACAAATGGTCGTGTGGCCATGAAAGGCACTCGGCTGATTAACTCGCCCACAATGGCTTTTTATCTGTTGCCCGTTTGATGTATTACGTCTTTTTAAGGCTCGGTCGAATGCAATCACAAGCGCTTTCATTGCACGCCGCCTGTAGACGCATGAGATTGCCTGTCGCTTCCCAGGGGAGGCCATCCTTCAGAAAATATTGACTGCTGGACAGTGAGTGAGTGTGTGAGCACGCATGTGGTCTATGGGTATGTACGTGGTTTGGGTGGGGCTTCGGGGGTCATTAAAAAGACAGAGGTCAGAGAAACAGTCCCAGAGCAGGTCGTTCGGAGTGATTCATGCGTTTGTACAGTTGGAGCGTTCTGTCGATCCGTTCGAGGAGGGTGGCCATGTGTTTCATCACTTTATAGAAAATAAGAAAAACATTTTTTTTATTTATAAGTTAAATATGTCAATATGATGAGAAAGAAATCATTTCATAACACTGCCTCCAGTCCATACAGTGAAGAAAAAAAAAAAGTATTTGGACACCTGCTCATTTAATGGTTTCTTCTTAAATGAACATGGGTATTACCAAGAGTTTCTCCTGCTTTTGTTGGAGTAACCGTCTCGGCTGTCCAGAGAAGAAGGCTTTCTGCTCGATTTTGGAGGAGCATTGCTGTGAGGATTTGATTGCAGCAAGCACTCCCCAACTCATCCCAAAGTATTGGATGGAGCACCACCATCCATCATTCCAGAGAACACAGTTCTTCTTCCACTGCTCCACAGCTCAATGCTGCTGGGGGGGTCTTTACACCCCTCTACAGCCCACGTCTGACATTAGGCAGCATGGTGCCAATAGGTGCATTGATGTTTATTTGCTTCTATTGGCAGTACTTCTTCTCTACAGGGTCTAGACAAGCTGTGTGTGTGTGTGTGTGTGTGTGTGTGTGTGTGTGTGTGTGGACTTGCACATCAGTGTTAGCATTCATGAGAAGGGGTGTCAACAAATATTAGGACATGGAAAGAGATGAGGCCCAGTACAGGGCAGCCAATCAGAATGGAGAAAAGGTCATGTTGATACAAATTGATATGTTATTAAGAATGAGGATACGCAGAACCAGAAGCTAAAAGGGTTCTAGATAGTACTGAAAAAGGTTCTATGAACTCTACCACCCACTCTTTATATACTCCACTTCTCAGTCCAACCATGTGTCAATCAAACATCACACCCACCTCCTCCTCCTTTTTTCCATCACTCACCACACCAACAGGGGGCCAAGCTTTACATGCTGACCACAGGAAAGCCGACCCCGACTCTAAGCCAAATGACTTCACAGTCCACCCTGCGGTTCCAGTGACTCCTCTAGCAACTATTTTTTATAAAAAGTGACTAGAAACAAATCTAGCGTCTTTTTCTGGGGTTACTGGAGACTTTCGGAGACTCTGTCCTTCAGTTACGGCCCTCAGCAGCGGGGGCTGCCGTGAGCCCCGTCCCCCACAACACTCACAGTGCACACGCTCCACGTCCACACTGCACATGAACAGCACATGTCCACAGCCACCGTTAACCCCGCCCACTATTTACAGAATGGGGGGAGGGGGGGTATCAATGCAGTCTTCAGTGAGACACGAAAATAAATCTCTGCATTTAGCTAACTTAACCAGTTTCAGTCACTCACTCACTTCACAACAAACTAAATAAAAAAATAAATAAAAAAACTTCGTAACTCTACCGAAGTGTCTCTTTTAACGTCACTTTGCTTTGGTCTCAAGCCTGGAAAAAGGAGGAGGGTTGAACGTAGAGTATCGGTTCCACCCCACATAACAGTCTTGATTAAATTTGATATGCTAACATTTAACAACACACGACAAAAATAATTTACGTAATTTACGTAAAAATTATTAATGTAATGTGGATCTCGACAAAGCGTTAAAATCAGAGTTATTTTGAGAAGTGACGGCCTATTTAAAAGGCAAATCATTTGATTTGCATTTATTCAGAGTTAATGTTACTGAGGATTAGGCAACACTGTCCCGTTCCACCTCAGGGCGGTATGTGCACCAACCTGTATGTCTGTCTCTATCAACCGAGCTGTCTATCTGTTTACCTGTACCTACACTATATGGCCAAATGTTTGCAGACGCCCCTTCTAATGAATGCATTCAGGTACGTTAAGTTGCACCCATTGCTGGCACTGGAGTTGAGCGTAAATAAAACTATCGGCTTTGCTAAAGGAAGAACTGGAAAGTGTGGCCTTATGGGGACAGAGAAAATAAGGAGAAAGTAGGATATTAGCTCTTTAATGGGTTATAAGGTCTGATAAGACAGCGGTGAAGGCGCTATTCTGTATCTGTATATTTAATTTAGTATTGTTTAATTAGTCATTTTTTATATTTTCTGATATTTTTCTTTTATTTTCTACATTTTTTTATCTTTTATTGTGGTTTTTGCATGACTGGACAATCCTCCGAGCATTTCTCTGCTAGTTTTACCAGGTATGATTGTGCATGTGACAAATACGCTTTGATGTAATGTAGATTTAATGGTATATTTATATAAAATGATCCTTTATTGTCCTCTTTGTCCTCTGTGTCCATGTGCATTTCCAACCTGTTTGGCAGCTGTGGCTTATTTGCCTGTGCGGTGGGAAAACGGCAAGGTTGGCCAAGACGGAGACTGTATCCAGCACAGAAAGCAAAGCTTTGGCAGTGATTGCGGAGGGCTTGAATCCCCCCGCCTGGCCTCCAGCGCTGAGCGGAGCAGAATGGCTGACTCAGGTTACTCTAACTAGCCTGTATTGTGCGGAATAGACTTTGTGGCCGGCCTCTCCGTGCCCTGTTGCTACAGCGCTAGCGGGGAATTTCCTGCCTCTCCTAGGCCGTGAATGGCCTGCGTTTGGCCTGCCACTGCACAGCTGCATGACAATCTCCAGGGGTCCCTGGACCCCCTGCCTGCGGTCCTTCTGCCTCTGACTGACAGTAATTGTCAGGCGCAAGGCTGTGCTCTTCTAATATCTCACTAACAGCCCTTTATTGGCTGGAGTTAAATAAAGACAGCGCCTCCTCCTCCACCACCGCCCACCCCTGTTCCTGATACCAGACTGGAGGAAACACACGACAGTGTGGTCATTGTGTGACTCTTAAGTACAGACTGACAGTAATTGCCTTTGCCTGGTGTTTTATTCACCGTCAAAACCAAGCGCTGCTACCTTTACATATGCAGCGGGTTGCCAGTTTATTACCCTTGTGCCTGGGTCATTCTACAAAACGGTTGCCATTTCTATGTTTCAATTTTCGAAATATTTTGATATTATGTTATATGAAATTATAAAATTATGTTCATCCACCAAAAAAAACAAAACAAAAACAAACATAATATCCCACCATAGTCACAATAAGACGTGACGGGGTGGTAAATTTCATCCTACAATGGCTGTAGTTCTCCATGTGGTCACTTTGAAATATCAATTTCTTTGCATTAATAGTGTACAAATACTAATATTGATCTATTAAGTGTGACGGGGTGGTAGGGTGGAGCTCAACAGGCCTTGTCCGACTTACTTCACAGGCTCAAATGATGTCGCTTCCCCTTTAAAAGGGTCATTTCAAGCAATAGTTCATTATTTACAGGGTTGTGATTCAAAGTCAAAAATATTGATCTAATAAATAATGTTTTTTATTTAAAAATAAATGCATCTTATATGTACATAAATAATATATATATATAATTGTATATATATAATTTTATATAATATTTTATCATTTTTTAAAAAAATTTCAATGTTAGCACCATACACCCACACCCAACGCAGCGCTACTAGCATGTCAGTGTCACTGATCTAATGGGAACGGCCCACCACCCAAATAACATCTGGTCAGCGTTGGTCCTGTGGTGGTTCCTTTCTATGGATAAGTAGACGAGGCCTGAACCTGCAAACTACACCCCTATGATGGCCATTTCTGATAACATGGCCAATGAGTGTAGATACAAGGTCAGTGAACCTAAACTGGCAACTCTGTGTACATCAAGCTGCCATACATGTGGAGTTAAGCACCCTGAGCAGGAATGCATGCTAGCACCCGTTGACAGGCCTTTATTAAAACAACAGTCCTGCTCTGTGATGGAAACCAGAGACAGCAGGAGAGCGTGGGCTGCTTTTTGACCTTGGTCCTGCCTCTCCCTGCCAGCGGTGTAGCACTCTTCCATTACTGTGTCATAACAAAGGGGCAAGGTCCTGGCCTTTTAAACAGGCTTTCTTAGACCAGGCTAGCGCCCCCCCTGGGGCTGATAATAGGGGGCTAATCCTCTTATCTTTTCCTGTGGGCCCCTATGAAGGAGGATACCTTAGCTCATAGCTCTCAGGGGCACCACCTTCACCAGCAGGCTTCAGCAGGCCAGGGTTGGCAAAATGTGCTGATCTGCATGGATGTCAACATGCAAAGGTTTGGGGTTTAACCTATGCTTCAGGTCATCGTGTGCCAGTATTGACACCAACAGCTTGGATAGTGTTCACCAGCCTCTTAAAAAAGAAAAGTATTTGGACAGTTCTTGGCTTACATGTATTGCATTACAAGGTAATATGAAAATGTGGTTCCTAAGGGCCTATTAACTCTACATCTGGAGTGTTTGGGGGTTTAACTAGTATCCTATATCGTACATTTTTGCCATTTTCTTTTTTACATATGTATTTTATGATGAATGGACCAATAGAAATGCTGCAAAATGTTTATTTCCAGTGACTTTCAATAAAAGTTATATTTTATATATATTATAGAGTTATGCAAGTCAGGGGTTCCTAAACCAAATGACTTTCTCACAACATTACAAAAGAAACAATTTGGTTTCTTTAGTGCCAATATTTGTGTATAAATCAAATTAGTGTATAATTATTATTGAATAAATAGTAGTGTATAATATTAGCGGATAAATCATATTAGTGTATAAATTACTGTATAAATCACATTAGTGTAGAATATCAGTCATATAGGGTATATAAGTCATATAAGGGTATTAATTTATACATCATATTACAGTTTAAATATTACTGTATATTAGTGCAACAACCACATTAGTGTAGAAATTAGTGTATGAATCATTAGTGAATAAATAAGTGTGTATACTATTATTGTATAAATAGTAGTGTATACTAGTGTACGAATATTAGTATATAAATATGATTGTATCAATTATATTAGTGAATAAATTAATGTATACTATTAATTTATAAATCATATTAGTGTATATTATTAGAGTATCTATCATATTAGTGTAAACTCTTGTAGTATTACTCTACCGCCTTCACATGCTGCTTCTGGATCGCTCAGCTTGTCCAGAAATGCACGTGTACAGCTGTCCATGAGGGGGCGCCCAAAATGTGATTTGGATTTACAACAGTTGTGTAAAAGTGAACACTTTAAACAAGCCACGCCCTCTAACCTAGCGCAGGAGAGAGGCGGAAGAGGCGAAGAGCACCGACCTGGCTCAGACAGGCATGGGGTCATCCAGGGCAGAGCTGTTCATAACATTCCAGCTTTGATTAATTCACCATGTGGTCTAGTTCTCCCAGGTCTTCTGGCCCATGGAAGTGGAAATCTCCTTGCGCTGCATTCTGTGGTTAACGGTCTCCACTGTGTTGTTGACTTTATATCACATAGTACAGCAGAACATCGCCGCAGGTCAGCCGTACACACCGGGAGATGGATCGGTTATTGACATACGCGAGCGGTGCCATTAGTTACGGCGCTATTGGTGGCTTCCATGAATTTGTGGGAGTGACAAACAGGATGGTGATACAGTGACGGACACGATGGCTACCTATAGTGGAGCTATATATTTCAGCGGGACGTCAGGGCGCCGACGCAGGCTCCATATATTACTGCTTTTGACAGCGAGCGAGTGAGGAAGCCAGGCTACAGCCGCTACAGCCGAATACAAATAAGCACTGCTGGACATGATGTACAGAGAAGATCAATTCACATAAAGGCCTCGTTTTACACGACGCTCTGCTCATTTGAAATGTGCTGGAAATTGAATTTGGATGAGTTGCATCCTGCTTACGATGATTGTTAGGCCCATTCCGCTCGGCTTCGGAAAGTGCTTTTACTCGCCGCTCTTTGCGGTTGGAGCTGAAGTGGATGGATGAGTAACAGATCCACATCTTTGGAGGTGTGTGGTGGTGAAGTAACATTTAATCAAGCATGTTTTTAAAGTAACTTTCTACTTTGGACTTTCTAGAAAATGCTAATGCATACAAATGGTAATGTACGAGCAATAAGAAAGGGTGGAATGTGCATTAAGGGCCATTAAATATTTAAAAAATAGCCTGTGACTTAGATTGGAGGGTAAAATACAGGTTACTTGTTGCTTTGCAGCACTGCAAGAGTCTCCTGAAAGAAAATATTAGCCAAAAAAAGGTGTTAAGTAGCCACAGATCATCGGCGTTACACCAGAACTGCATAAAACTACTATCACACATTCAAACTTCATTACTTTATACCCTGGAAGGTAGATCTCCAGCGTATTACAACCTAAGAATGCACTCCCAGACAGCATGCTGATGTGGGGTTCACATAGGTGGAACATGGGCTAGGTGGGTTCCAGGTGGGCATTGGCTCTGAGTTGGTTTGTACATACATGGGCTTTCCAAATGAGCCCCACCTGAGGCCCCAGTGTACAGTGCAGTGTACAACCCAGGTGAGGCCCATGTTTAACCACTCCTGGGCCCATTGCTGACATCCATATGTGGGACCCCACAAGGAATCCGAGGATAAAATGTTCTGGTTTCCAGTTGGGCTACCCATACAGGCCCCACATAGACACACTTCAGTCTGGTGACTGTAATAACAAACAGCTGTATGTGGGACAGCAGATAATTAATATATTGAGAATACAAAATTAAATATTGACACCCCAAAATTATATTTTGAAGCTAGGGATAAGGTAAAAAAAAAATAAAAATAATAATAATAATATATATATATATATATATATTAGAGTTTTGTATATTATTAAATATTTTTCGATGTTTTATATATATATATATATATATATATATTTGAAATATTATTTTAAGGCCACAGGACAATGCTCTCAGGCCATAAGATAATTATTTTAATATATATATATATATATATATATATATATATATATATATATATATATATATATTAGAGTTTTGTATATTATTAAATATTTTTAGATGTTATATATATATATATGAAATATTATTTTAAGGCCACAGGACAATGCTCTCAGGCCATAAGATAATTATTTAAGGCTACATACTATACACAAAATAATACACTGAGACCACAAAACAATATTTTGTGGTATTTTATAATAATACAGGTCAGGCTTGTCGATTAGCCTGGTCAAGCTGGTTGACTAGAATGGTCATGGTGGTCATGCTGGTCAACCACAACTACAGATGTGGTCAACAGATGCATTCTTTTTCAGTAACTCAGTCTATGAGTTCAGCTAGGCTTATAGATCACTGGCAAAATCCTAATCATATTCTATAATATTTGTCCAATTGCCAAATGTTTTTAGTACA
The DNA here is from genome assembly GCF_030463535.1 of Salminus brasiliensis. Taxonomy (NCBI): domain Eukaryota; kingdom Metazoa; phylum Chordata; class Actinopteri; order Characiformes; family Bryconidae; genus Salminus; species Salminus brasiliensis. Next base: position 3,590,510 of record NC_132894.1, on the reverse strand, counting down.
TTTATATGATTTTATAAAATCAGTCTTAATCAGCCCAATTATACGCCTTAAAAAGAGGTGGTGGCTTGCTTGTGTCAGTCTTACCCTTACTTGTGATTAGGGGGAGAGTACTAAGGGTACTAATGGAGTTGGGTAATAGCCTAATCTAAAATTAGGGAGGAAAAATTTGGTAAAATTGAAAAAAAAAAAAAAAATTAAATGCATTAAAAATCAGTTGTAAGATGTAATGAATAAAACTGCAGTGTTAATGAGGAATGGTTTAGGACACCCCCACATTATTACTACCTAAATGTCAATTATAGCTTAATTTTTTTTTATTTGTGGCATGAAAAAAGCTGTGAATTTAAAATAGGCGGTCTAGTTTACTAGTGTTGGGAGGGAACATTATATTTTAAACTGTTTACATACTCATCAAATGTTATCATGTGATTTTTTATGCCCTTTCATCCCAACCAGTAGTTCTGAAAGCAAGTGAAATGTCACTGGTGGTGCTTTCATTGTTTAATCATGCTAACTTTACCATGGTGGCAAATTCAGTGTCGAACCAGGCCCCCTTTCAGCAGCAGTTGCTAACATTCTGTGAAGGCCGTCCAGATGTTCCTTCAAAAGGACACACTTGTGGCCAGAACATGGAGAGGTCAATTGATGACTCTGACACTCGTGTAGGTGTCAATATTAATGGCAGTGGAGAGAAAGGGGCTAAAATACAGAACGTGCCGCATCTCCATGTTTCGCATCTTATCAAGAAAGGCCTTGATGAGAGTCCAGGATCGATGATACACTGGAGGGCTTTTCACACATCACATGGGCTGCTGGCTGCTTGCTGCTTGGCTGGTGTTTGTTCATTCACGTGGTGCGCCGTCCCCAGGAGAGGGCCTCCGCTGTGGCCGAGCCGGCCTTCTATCAAAGCTAATGATTACTCCATAAAGGCTCTGCCTACAGGAATGAAATAGTGAGTGTGTGAGCCTCAAACACAATTAAGTGTCCACTATACTGCTGCTTTATTTATTTATTTACTTACTTATTTTGCTGAGTAAAAAAGTCATCGTAAGGCTTTTCTAAGGCCTAGTGGGCCGGGATTGCATTCTAATCAGCGTCTGTCCGTATGAGAATGGAAATTGCCACTGCGGTGCAAAAAGCAATAGCGCAGCAAGTGAAAGCATCTGAAATGTAAGCAAAATACTGAATATTTCTCATTAGGGGATTGTTCTGGAGTAATATATCATATTGTAAGAGCTTTATTCTAAAAACGCATTATGATATTACATACAAGTCGTAATAAAAACCTGTTTAATGTAATAAAATATATGCCCAACAACATATAACCTTAAAAAAACAAAATTTTATAAAAAATCAGTCACCCAATTATACGCCCTAAAAAGAGGTGGTGGCTCGCTTGTATCAGTCTTACTATTACTTGCGATTAGGGGGAGGGTACTAAGGGTACTAATGGAGTTGGGTATTAGCCTAATCTAAAATTAGGGAGGAAAAATTAGAGACAATTTAAAAAAGAAAAAAATTAAATGCATTAAAAATCATTTGTTAAATGTAATTAATAAAAATGCAGTGTTCATGAGGAAAGGTTTAGGACACCCCCACATGTATTACTACCTAAATGTCAATAATAGCTTAAAAAAAGTTATCATGTATTTTTTTTATTGTGGCATCACAAAAAAGCTGTGAATTCAAGATAGGCGGTCTAGTTTACGAGTGTTGGGAGGGGTTATATTTTAAACAATTTTTAAATATATTGTTTTTAATGCCTTTTGGGATCTAATCCTTCGATTATTCAACCTACTTTTGGATATTTCTGCTTATAAAGTATGGTAAGCTGGACAACATGATGATAATTAATCAAATTCATCAATTTATGTTACTGTGATACAAGTGTGTGTATCGTGGATATTGTCAGTTGGGCAGATTTAGTATAGATATCATTGGACTCGGTATGGGAGAAGGGGAGGGGTGGAGGAGGGGGGGATGGGGTGTGATCTCTAGAGTAATATTTTACCATCCATTTATCATCCAGCCTTAATCTAATGTAACCTTTTTTCCCCATTTTTCTCCCAATCTGGTGCTGCCAATCAACCCACCCGTTCGTAGCTCCCCCTAACACTAGCAATGCTCCCAAAACTAGAGGGGAAAGGACTCCGCCCTGTTTCCAACTGCCTGCCAGGCTTGGTAGAAAGTGCTGGTGTCCCCCCGACTGTTCCATTAGTTAACGACGCTCACGTGATTAATCACCCGTCTTCATGCGGCTGTCATACTTATATGCCTAATTAATATTTTAAAAAGATATTTACTGATCATAACTGAGAAGTTTTTAACGTGATAAAGCGTCTCTATTTAGCTTTATTTATTACATTTAAATCACATATTAGCTCAAGTTCAGCGATATAATATTGTTGTTGCTACGCTTGTATATACAGCTAATTCCAACAGGCAACGCTAGGTATCATGCTCTTGCTATCTGCTATCGAGCTAGTACCTAAAGCATTATTGATTGGCCATTTACGATTGAAATAAATGTGTATATATATATATATATATATATATATATATATATATGTAGATATAGAAATATATTTGACAGTGTTGCCATTTACTGACAGTGTTACATTTCGCTGTGTCTGTGACCAGAGGGTTGCTGGTTCGAATCCCAATCACGCTGCTAGCCATCGACAGCCAGGGCCTCGAGAGGGCGCAATTGGCCTTGCTCTCTCTAGGATGGGTAGATGGCGCTCTTTCCCCCCACATCACTCTAGAGCGGTGCTGGCCATCACTGGCGGATATACGACGCTCCCCTCCAGGCGCGTTGGTTGATCTGAATTGGGGAAAAAACGGGTAAAAATTAGAAATCAATTATAAAAAGAAAAGTAAGTGGTCGCTTTGGGTTATTGCTCACTGTATTGGGTCCTAAATTGTCCTTCTGTAAAATGAGATGACATCAGAGTAGGGGGTAGGATGCATCATGACACCGGGTGCTCAGCTGCACCACCACACCAGCTAACAAGTGCCTGGCCAGCATCGCTTTAAGAGTGATGAGGGGATACAGCGCCATCTACCCACCCGGAGAGAGCTTGGTCAGTTGTGCTCTCCTAGACTCCAGCTGCTGATGGCAAAGCTGCATGGCTCAAATAGCGAACTCGTGACCCCCAGGGAATGGTGGCATTAGGCCGCATTAGGCCGCTGAGCCACTCAGATCTCCCTAAAGTGATGTTCTTGCGCTTGCAGATACCTTGAATTTTTTTGATATTGTTGCTTCTCTAAAGAAGACCTGATATATGGAAATGAGCTCTGTCGTGATTGGCCTGCCTTGTTCAAAAAAAGCAGTCTTAGGGGTTAAACCACACCTTAGAACATCATGCTCTTTAAACTGAATAGGCCGTTTTATACTTTTATATAAAAGTATTGGGACGTCTGCTCATTCATTGTCCCTTCTGAAATCAAAGGTATAAAAAATTGCTTTTCCTGCTTTTGTTGGAGTAACTGTCTCTACTGTCCAGAGACACGATTTCAAGTAGGTCATTGCTGTTAGGATTTGATTGCATTCAGTGACAAGAGCGTTAGTGAGGTCAGAATATTGGAGGATCACCACCACACCTCATGCATCCCCAACTTCTCAGCTTATCCCAGACATCATTCCAGGAAACACAGTTCTACTGCTTTGCAGCTCAATGGCAAAGACTAGACAGGTAGCCTGTGTGTGTGTCCAATGTAAAGTTGCTGCTGAATGCATTCATTAGAAGGGGTGTCCACAAACATTTGGACACATGGTGTATGTTAATGACAAGCAGTGAATGTCAACAATACTGTGCTAACGCTAAAGGCTCCTTTACCCGATCAATCGAAGCAGCGCTGGTAAATGTCCCCGGACGAGGCTTCGTGGAGGCGCCTATACGGTCGCCCACAGGGGTAAAGCTCGCTTTCTGCCTCACTCCAGATTATCTAACTGATGAGCAGCTATGTTGGCTGGATTTCCTGCTGCCAGAAGCTGGGATGCTGGGGCGCGATGCATCATCAGCATTCTGCTCAGACAGATGGAGAAGTAATTCCTCTGCATGTTTTATTTATTTGTTTATTCCGTCCAGATTAAACTCCTATCGTTCCTGCCCTCCCGAACTTTCTTTTTTTTTTTCCACCATGTGGTCCGAGTGGCTTAAAACACCAGCGTCCGGCGCTCCATTACCTACTGATTTTTATCCTTTTGAAAGGCGCCCGCAAACACAGCGCGGGAAATGCTAATTTGCGGGCCTGTGTGGAAGCAGTCGGCTCATCGCTTCTTTAAATCCTCGTTCGGGGGGGGAGGATTTCGCTTAATGGTGTCTGCTGCTCTGCTGCCAAGTACGCCGAGGACAGGAAAAGAACAGCAGCGGAGTCAGCTAGCGGGAGACAGGGAGCTCGGAGTTAGCAGAGTTAGGCTGCTAGGCCAAAGTGCCCGAGGCGTTAACACACACTGAGGGAGTACACTGAGGGTGAAAGCAGGAGCAGAGCTGTGTTTCTGGAGAAAAGTTGTTGTAAAACCCCAAAACTTGCTTTGCTGACTTGCTGTATGTCCTCAATTATGGCTAAGGCTGCAAGCCAGAGGAAGTCGGAGGCTCCACAAGTATCAAGGAGGAGATGCACTTCAGTGGAGATGTTGTCATAGGCTATCATTTCTTTAACACGACATAAAAGGTCATTAAAGCCTTATAAAAGGTTCATTTCACAGCCTATTGATTTACGATTCACTCTAATTGGTGCCTAGACCTACGGACAAAAGTATTGGGACACCCCAAAACTGAGAATATATTGTTTCTTCTGAAATCAAGGGGATTCAAAAAAAGAGTTGACCCTCCTTTTGTTAAAGTACTTTTCTGTACTGTCCAGGGAAGAAGGCTTTCTATTAGATTTTGGAGGATGAAGCATTGCTGTGAGGTTTTGATGGCATTCAGCGAGTCGTTATCCAGGTATTGGAATGAGCGCCATCATCATTTCAGAGAACACAGCTGAATGCTGCTGGACGGCTACATACCCCTCTAGACCATGCCTGGCATTAGGCAGCAGAGAGTCCTATTCTACTGGCAGTACATCTCTACAGGGCCTAGACAAGCTGAATCTGTATTTTGCACATCTGTGTCAGCAATGGGTGCAACGTAAAGCAGTTGAATGCATGCATTAGAAGGGGTGTCCACAAACATTTGGACATGTAGTGTATTTCAACGGGGCCAACGTTGCTGTAGTGGACTTTTTTATTGGCCAACAGGCTTTTCTGGCATCATTTTGAGTCAGTATCTTGGGTACTTTCAGAATATATAAACACATCATTCTGTACGCTGTTTGTTAATGATGTGTAACAGAATCTGTCCAAAAGTTTGTAGACGCCTTCTAATCTGCATCCTTCAGAAATCAAGAGCTTTAACGGGAGGCGTGCCATTTCCTGCAATTCCCTGTTCATGTCTTTTTTTATTCCCAGCGTTTTCTAAAACCTCTCAGTAGCAGTAAAAGGCCGTATTTGTGGGCGGAGCCTCGGTGGGTCGATTTCTGCAGCTTAAACACTGCGAATAAAGAGGTTCTTATACTGACGTTTATTAAGGCAGACGTCCTCGTTTGGCACCTTCTGTAATCGATGGGGTAAGTAAAGGGTGTGGGAAACACCAAGCCCTCAGCCTCCTCACCCTCATTATCCCACTCGCAGGAGGTAAGGAGGAGGCCACCGCTGCTGCCTCCTCCGCTCTCAGCCCCCCCCCCCCCCCCCCCCCAGTTCCTGTTTTGATTAGTTTAATCCAGTCAGCCTAGAGAAGAGAAGCTCGCCCTGCTCACCCTGCCCACTAGAGGACCCCCCCCATCTCTCTCTCTCTTTACACAATCTTTCTATCTGTTAGTCTGTATGCACTCTCTCTCTCTGTTGTGACTAGCTGTCACTCAACCCCCCCCCCCTTTCTCTCTGAGAGTTCTATGTGAGCGATAGCATCACACGCTAATGCTGGAGGCTAGCGCCCCACGCAGCGGGTGTGTATCTCATGCCCGTCGCTCCGTGTGCTTTTAGTTATCGGGGCCGCCATCAAGGTCAAGACTGATGGATGCCGGAGAGCCTTTTACATTAGTGGGGTGCGGTGGGTGTGGGGGATGGGGGGGGGCATAGGCAGGGGGTTAGAGCCTGTCCTGTCTCTGTCGGGGGTTTTATCACACTCTGAGAGGACGTTTTTACTGAGAGGACTAGGATTAATTAATGGAGGTCAGAGGACAAGCGATGGACAAAGTTACGGCTGTTACCCATCATCCTCTGCAGCTCATTCGGACAGATCACAGCCTCGCTGTTCGCCCAAGCCGAGGCATTGAGCCCAAAAATGGGATCCAGCCTTTTCCAGGAACTGGGATTTTATAATGAGGGTTTTTCACGGTTACACAATTAACCTCTTCATTAAAAACTCTAGCGTTTCTTATTAACCCTTTATTGCCGATGATGATGATGATGAAGATGATTCACAATTTTTCTTTTTTAATTCATATAATCATAATTTTTTTGTCCCACAATATTCCCACCCCCCCGTATCACTCCATCCAAGTAGTGCCATAATAAAACGGTCCACTGGTTGTCCTGGTTGTAGCCCTTTTGCTAGGTACTGACCACTGCATGCTGACATGTGGGCTCTTCTCTCAATGCTGAAGGAAGATGGACACTCAGGACAGGTCCAGGATTGGGCCTAGAGCTGCATCTTGGAGGGCACGACTAATGGTAGCAGTTCTGTAGGTTGTGAGGTGGAGCCTTGGTTAGCCATGGCCCAGCTGTGCTTTCTGGGAGGACTTGTGGTAGGTAATGACCACTGCATGCAGATGTGTGGGCTCTTCTCTCAATGCTGAAGGAAGATGGACATTCAGGACAGGTCCAGGATTGGGCCTAGAGCCTCATCCTGGATGGTATGACTAATGGTAGCAGTCCTGTAGGTTGTGAGGTGGAGCTGTGCTTTCTTGGAGCATTTTTGGTAGGTACCGACCACTGCATACCGGGAACACCCCACTAGACCTGCCTGATGTGTTGGAGATGTTCCAGCCCCAGTTATCTAGAACATCACAATGTGGTTCTTGTCCATTTCTCCTGCTTATTTCAGCACATCAGTAGACACAACAGAGAGCGGAGAGATAGAGTAGTGCTATTAATACGACTGGGATTTGTGTCATGCTTGTCCAGATTTGCAACAATGCACAATAAAACGAACTGAAGTGATGAATTAAGGTCCTTTGATCGTCGATGGAGAAGCTGTAAGTGATAACGGCTCTGGCTCTTTTGTGTTTGAGGGGTGTGACAGTTGAAGATAAGGCCCCTGCGTCCCCCCGAGGCCTGAAGCGCTGCAGTCTTGTTGTCTTTCCTCTGAAAACGTCTTGTTTTATTGTCTTTCGGCGAGAGTTTCTCGGCCTTGTTGTCTTTCTTTTGAGAAGGATAGCTCGCTCTGCAGAGCAGCCCCACTTCACCCCTCTGTCACGCATGATCAGAGAGCCAGGCACTCGGCATGCAGGCTTCATACCTAGCATGAACACTTTGTAGTGGGTGCTGTGGGTGAGTTTCATTGCCGCTGCCGCTTTTTTGCCTTTTTGCTTAGTAAGGAAGAGCGCTTGGATGAAAGCAGGCCTTGAAGGTTTGCGCATAACAATGATGGCGAAGAGTGCGAAGACAAGGTGGCAGTACAATTAATATAATCCCCCTTTGTTTCCTTTGGAGTAATAGGCTTGCTCGTCTGGAGTCTGCTGCGCATATTTGAGAGCGATGACTGAAACAAACTGGCACAGAAATCAATTACAGCTAAATTTCCTCTTCGTAAACCATTAAACCATTAAGACAAATCAAGCAGTGCGCAGAAGAGTCACGTATGCTCTGAGTGTTCGAGCTGCTGACTGGGTGAGGGTGAGGAGTTTGGTAAGGATAAGGGATTCATTCTTAAAGGGCAAATCTAATTACTTGGTAAATAATCTAATTACTAGCAATATGTAATTACTACATGGCCTCTATACAGCTTGTGAGGGAGGGGGCGTGGCCTAAAGGTTAGCGAGGTGGGCTAGGACTGGCCCTGATTCAATGGACTGGCATTCATAGCTGAGGAAGCTGCGCTTGAGCAAGGCACCTACAGCCTAATTGCTCCCCAGGTGCAGAGGTGGCACCTGCCCACTCCCCCAGCTGGGCTCAGACGATGAGAAGAGTGTAGAGTGTTTTTAAGGGTGTAGGAATGAGCAATATGGCTGAGTTGAGGGGAGGTGACGGGGTGGTAGGGGGACGTGAACAAGATTCAAATCAGAACTGATTAGAAAGGAAATTCAGCCTGGTTTTGTAATTTTGCAATTGACAAAAGTATTGGGACATCTGCTCATTTGTTGTTTGAAATCAAGGTTAGTAAAAGGAGTCAATCCGGCTTTTGTTGGAGTAACTGTCTCTACTGTCCAGGGAGGAAGACTTTCTACTAGATTTTGGAGGAGCATTGCTGTGAGGATTTGATTGCAAGAGCGTTAATGAGGTCAAGATGTTGGATGATTACCACATCACCTTATCCCCAACTTTCCAGCTTATCCCAGAGCTATTGGATGGAGCACCATTGTCCTTTCACTGCTCCACAGCTCCTCAATGCAGGGGCGGGTGGCTTTATACCCCTCTAGCTGAAGCCTGGCATTAGGCAGCATGGCGCCAATAGGTTCATGACTCTAGAGATTGGTTATTGGTTATACCTCTCAGCAATGGTCAGCAGTGGGTTCAGCTTAAAGTAGCTGAATGCATTCATTAGAAAGGGTGTCCACAAACATTTGGACATTGGTTGTGAATAAGGGTTAAACGTTTTGGGGATGTTTATTTAATCTCTGCCTTCAAAGAATGAATCATTTTGCGAACCCTTCGGTTCTGAAAGTGAGAAATTGAAGCAGAAGTGAATCTCCAGCGCATACCTGAAGAAATATGTAGCAGGGTGCTCTTTTTTTTATCTCAGAAACATGAAGGACATGTTCCAGAAATAAATCAGCGGGGCACTTTAATGCGTTATCCTGCCACAGCGAGAACGATGAGCCTCCAGATAAAGGGTTAAAAGAGAGGACCTGGATGAATGACAAAATGATTTTGGAGCGACGGCATGAAAATGAATTCACTGTGGGACGATGGTGTCACAGAGGATGGTGTATAAATGGAGCTAAAATAACATATCTCGAGCACATTTATGGGATTGGCTATCACAGCACTCGACTTTGTCAAATCAGAGCCCTCGCCCTAGCCCTCCTGCTACTTGGGAAAATTGTGAAATCCACCAATTTAGAATCAGGGGATTCTTGGACTTGGTCTCTTGGCTGATTCAAAAATCTTATGTATTTAATGTATATGTTTTTTAACTTAAAATGTATATTTTTAAAATGTTAATTTATTTAAATAATAATAAAATATAATTTATTTTAAATTGTATATTTTAAATTTAAATAGTATTTAAATAGTATTTTAGGGGAAAAGGGGCCATAATTTTTAAGCTGTTTTAGGAAAGTTAGCAACTACTAAACTAAAACTAAAATATTAAAATATTTATAATGTATAATATTAAAAATATAATTTATAATATAGAATTTCATTTAACAATAACTAAATGACTAAAATGAGACAATGAGACTTTTTTATATTTAAGTCAGAAGACTAAGACTGTATAAAACTATATTCCCAGCCAAAAAGAACGCTAAGCTAAAAGCTAAACTAAAAACCCAAATATGAATATATCCCTAACAATAATCAGTCCGAAAATGCTCAGATTAAGTGGTTTGCTCCAGCCTAACGTGACGTGGTAGTAGGGGGTTGTGGGAGAGTGTATGACGAGTGTAAGGTAAAATTCATTAATTTCATAATTCCTCTTGATTAACTATAAAAAAGGGTAAAAAGGGGCATAAATGTAAAGAACAGCTGCACTTTCCACCCAGTTTCTCAGCTTCACTCAACAAGATTCAGGAAAGAACTGATTAGAAAGAAAATTCAGCCTGGTTTTGTTATCCCCAATGCCACTTTATATGGACAAAAGTATTGGGACACCTGATTATTCGTTGTTTCTTCTGAAATCAAGGGTTTTAAAAAGAGCTGATCCTGCTTTTGTTGGAGTAACTGTCTCTAAAGTCCAGGGAAGAAGACTTTCTACTAGATTTTGGAGGACTAGACTAAACTAGACTACAACTAACAAAAACTAAATGACTAAACTGTAATAAAAACTAATCTACATTTTAGTCAAAAGACTAAAACTAAATCACCTGCCGCTAAACTAAAAGCCCAATATAGATATTTCCTGAACAGTAATCAGAGTTGAAATGCTCTGATTCACCGGTTTGCTCAAGCAGAACCTGCCGCAGAACCTGACGCTTGTACGCTGTTGATTTCCCCTCGCTAGCTAGTCTCTGGGGGTCTGCCGTCATTCGCAAAGAGCCAAAGTCAAGGTTCTGGCGGATTAGCACGGCTTCCAGTGGCACCGTTTCAGGTTACTCTGAGCACCTTACTAAATGGGTTTAAATTTTTAATTTGCTCAGGAACAAAGATCACATCATTGGAGGATTGCATAGCGGTAATTTATTTAAGAAGTCCTCTCTAAAGGGAGAGTGGAGTTATTTTGGTTTGAGCCGAGTTCGAGGAGGACGAGGGAGCGGATGCGGCCGTTTTCACCTCGCGATGAGGTAGCAGGAGTAAACACCTGAGCTGAGGAGAGGCCAGAGGAGAGGCCAGAGGAGAGGCCAGTGTGTAAAACCCCTTTGGACACCCCAATAGAGTCAGTGCTGTCATTAGCTATTCTCATCACTTGCCTTCATTACTTAATTGTAATTATAGAATTAAGTATTTTACTCAATTAGTATTCAGTTTACATTCTGCACTGACACACAGCTCTGACATGTGAATCACCTGTTCCACAGGTAGGAGAGTGTACAGTTAGGGGTCTTACCCTCACTGGTGTAGTGTGGTGGGCCCACCCAGGCCAGGGAATTGAACCTCAGTCTGTTGGGGAGAGTGTAGAGTTCTTAGCCACTACGCTGCACCGAAATAAAAAAAATGGACCATTTCAGAGTAAGCCACGCCCCCTGCCCACCTGCCTAGGATGCACCCAGAAGCCTGGTTCTGATCACTCACAGTGACGAGGAATTGATTGGTATTATCAATTATCAAGTAATATCAATGGCATGTCTCATAACACTCAATATGGTGTCTGTTATTGGATAAACCTTTCAAAAATTAAGCCATTCATATTTTGATGATATATTTTTTAAATATTTATTTTTATTTTTTAAATATTTTTAAATATTTTTTATATTTTAATGACTCACACCAGTAGAAATGTGCCCAAGTGATTTCCAAAAACCAAGCAGAACAGCCACTAGGGGGCCGGCACAAAGAAGCTAAATCATGATGTTTCTGAAGCCATGATTAATCAAATTTGATCCAAAGGCATTCGGGAGTTGACCGATAAGATGTGACTTATCGGTCAGCTTTGTTATCCTTAAACTGTTGAAACCATTAAAACCATTAACATAGTTGACAGTAACAGTGTTGACATTTTCCACCATCATGTGCTAATGTAGATTCCACACGACATACGTCCATAAATATTCATTTATGGGGTTTTAACACATTATCATTTAGTCTCAATTGAATAAAAGATTCACTCAATATCACAATAAGAGATTTGACCAATAATTCTCAGATTTTTTTGCTCTGAATAAGTTTAAGGGGGGAAAAAACATAGCGCATCCATCAAGAACAAAAGCCTCGTCCATCTTTAGACAGCAATAGAAATGTGAAAGCTTACAGAATTTTATGTGCTTAAATGTTGGAGTCGACTCTAATTGTATCAATTAAGTCAATTCCAAGAGTCTAAACAACTTTTTTCAAATAAAGAAAAGTACAATTTCATAAATGAATCATTATTATGATCGATGCTATGAACACCAACTTTAGCAGGGCAAGCTAACCTGGTCGAAATGAACTCCTCAGCTCAGGAGGGTAGATGATTCAGTACTGATGATGTGTGTAGATTGTAAACCACTGTTGCGATTTTTTGCATATTGTCCGCAGTCACACAAAAACCATGTATCTCCAAAATGGAAATGGCAGATTTACAAGAGAAGGAAAAAACAATGTAAAATATTTTATCCCAAGTCATTTTGGAGCATTTCTATTGGTCCATTCATCATGAAATTCTGAACAACTGCCAGATTCGCAATATGTCACAGCAAAAATGGAGGTGCATGTTTTTTGCAGGGCAGCGATGATATTATTGCTAATCCAAAGTAAAACAGTAAACCTGTTCATGTGTGTTTGGGGTTGTTAGAAGGTTTTAGCTCCATCGGATGTTCACTAACAGGGTGCCTGACCATCAAAGAGTGGTCAGTGCGGTTCTGGATATGACCCTGTAAAATGGGCCGCTGTACGGTGGAAGCGTGTAGATCTTCAGTAATTGGTGAAAAACTGTTGTTTTAATGAACCGTTTGGGAATTTCCTCAAATTTAGCAAAATCCTCTGCATGGAAACCATGTTTGTGACTGCTGAGGGTTACACCACGGACAAAAACGAGTATATTTTGGGCATTTAGGCCACACGGCGCAGCTCCAGCTCTGGAAATGATCTGGTTTAAAGCTCTGCAAATGAAGTGTGTGTATACCAGCTGAAGCAAAGCTGCTGCAGGTGCTCATAACCTCTGTTCCACTGCAGCTAAAGCTAAAAAGCTCCTCCACCCCCAGCCGTTAAACTCCCCTGCTTTTCTCATTTCAATAAAAGCCTCCTGTTTCCTGTAAACGCTCCGGCCAAACTCCTCATGATCGGCCAAATGCTCGTCTCCGTAGCGCAGTACGCAGTGTCGCTGTAATCATCATTACATGGCACTATCCTGGCTGTCGCCCCTGCAACAGGCTTTGTAAGTGTGTATGTGTGTGTGTGTGTGTGTGTGTTTACAGAATGCTACTGCATAAGCGCTGATCAGCAGTAATTTATTAAATTTGCCATCAAAGCCGCCACTTATCCGCAGTGGGCTTTTTTTTTTTCCTCCGGCCACTGGACTTTGCTGCTGAGCTATCATGCAATTCATCCTTAATGAGTGTGGATTAAAGAGGATGATCCGAGCTTTGCCGAGCCTGCTCCGGGCCTCCGGAGGTCAAAGTCAGCTCGGAATTCCATGCCACCAAATCCCGTCCCAGTAGATAATAGTAATAATAAACAAAATGATTTTTCTATCTCTGACCCACAGTGATGGCAGCTATATCCTCCCCCTCCCCCCCATGAGGATAAACGTTGATTAAACTCATCATGTGTGGGTTTTTTTATGTTATAATGATACTGGACTGGTTTGTAAGGATATGTGAAATGCAGGGGGCTGAGAATACACATGGACCAAATTGACAAAAGTATTAGGACACCATCAAATTACACCTACGGGAGCTTTTCTGACATCCCATTCTAAACCCACAGGCATTAATATGGAGCCGGTCCCCCTTTGCAGTTCTAACAGCAGCAGGTTTGGAGCCCAGCACTCAGCCCTGACCCCGCTCTGTAACTTTACATGGTCGGACACTCGGTGGACACTGAGCTGCTCTCTGTGAGCTGTTCCTCCTAAATGCTTCCATTTAAAAAAAAAATAATAATATCACTCACAGCTGATGGTGGAAGATCTAGGAGGGAAGGTCTAAATTGCACCAGACTGTGGAGGAACCTCTTAAGGTGCTTTGAGGAATCTTCATGAAAAGGTTATTAGAAAGAAAGGGTTTCCTGAAGATTCCTCAGAGCACATTAAGAGGTTCCTCCAGAGTTTCAAACTGAAGAACCCCTAAACGTTCCTCACAGAGTACACCATACTGGAGTTCAGTGAGCTCTTTAGAACCACCCATTCTTTCACTAATGTCTCTAAAGACAGATGCCATGGCTACGGGCTAGAAGAAACATCTGAATTCAATGACTAAGAGGTCGTGTCCAAATACTTTTGTCCATTTAGTGTAGCTCTGTTTGGCTGAATAAAGATTGTTTACCACCCCGTAACAAACATAAACTCCAAAAAGCAATAATGATATTAGAAGTCTGACATATCTCATGGCCTTTCACATGTTTCCCAACAGGGCCAGCGATGGGATCAGGAGGGGTTAGGCATGGGCCGGTGCTGGGCTGTACACTGCATATGGGGTCTAAATGGGCCCATGTGAGATTAAGGTGGGCTGTAACAATGGAGCCTGGGTCCCAGTAAAACGCATGTACACACCTACTCAGAGCCCGTGCCCATCTTGGAACCACCTAGCCCAGGTTCCACCCATGTGAGCCCCACATGCCCCCCAAGGATGCATGATATCCTGATACTGATCTCACCCTTAATGTCAACTTTAGCATGTGGAAGGCAGTTTTAGGCCTCGTGGAGTACAGCAGGCTGCAGCTTACGGCTATATCTACTGTTAGCTTCACGTCTCTTGAGAAAACCTATAGATTTACAGCCCTACGTAAAGATGTAACAGTGATATCTTGGCCATCTGCAGAGAAATATGGCACGTGATCAGTGAGCGGTGTTACAGCCCGGCCTACGCAATGGAAAGCCCTCTGGTGGGAGTAGGGGGGCATGAAGGATGAAGAACGAGCTTGGCTCAGTGAGTAGCCATAAACGAGCGTGTGTGAATGATTTATCGTAATTAATCCGCCGTGTCCAGTCCCCTGGCCGAGACACATCTGTGGCCATGTGCTGTTTCCAGTGTTGCAATGTCACTGAAGGGCAATGGGATTTAGGCTGCTTTCACGGGGCTTTTTCCCCTCGAAATCTCTTGCTTATATCAATACCAGTGAACCGCTCTCCTCTGCGCTTGATACTCCAGTTCGGTTTCCACAGCTATTAGCATGAAATGCTCGCAGAACCTCGAAACGCTCGGTTATTTCGCCTGTTTTTGTAGTTGTTCAGCTGTTTTGGGGAAGTTTCTTCTTATTGAAGTCCCCGAACTGCAATCTAGCTCGACCCAAAGCCATTGGCAGTGCTCCTATCCGGTTGGCAGTGCCTGCAGTAATTATTATTCAGCCTTTGCCGAGAGCTAGCGCTAATATAATGGCTGCTGTTGCACTTATCAGCACCAAACAGCGCCGCTAATGAAACTCCGAGTCAGAGTGGCTGGAGCTGGAGCCCTTTGTCGGAGGTGAAAAAGGGGCATTGTGGGCAGACAGCTGTGGAGAACAATGCGGGCGCTGAATCAGTCGAGTGTGTCCGCTGTGTACGCTCGCGCTGGGCCGTCTAGGGGAATGCGGTGGTTTCGGCTGCCGGGCTCCGTGCTGATTGGCTCCCTGTGGTTTTAGCACTGCTGGGTTCTGTACGTCCGCAGGAACTTGGCAGCCGTTCCCGAAGATGAGACTGTGGAAACGCCCACAGATGTTTTTTCTGGTGACCGCCTGTGTGAAATCGTAGCGCCGTAAACGGCAGTAAGCGGCACATGTTGCTAAAAACCAGCAGCTTAGCAGGACGGCGTGTGTGTAACTGGCGGAGTTTTCCGCCGATCCGTCGTGATCGGTGCAGCGCCACGCGCTCCCTGAGGTCTTGGCTTGGGGACGGGCCGCGTTGCCACTTTCATGCATTTATAAGGGATTTGTTTTCACATCCGTTTGTACACTTTATCCCATTAGCTAGCGTGTCTCAACGCAACAGGGATGCAATGCAGAGTGTTCGTGCGGGGCATACGGATGGCAGCGTTCCTTTAACCCTCGTGTACCGCAGTTATAGCTGATGATAAAAGCATGGTGTAATGTTATATGACTCATAGGCCAGTGAAGCAACTGAAGAAATCGAGTGAAAAGGGCAGATTCGAAGCTTTTATTCCAGTAAAAAATATTTGTAATTCTATTTATTATGAATTTTATTTGATAGGGAGGTAATAGTGTGTTCAGTCTGGCTTTTCGAAAAGCCCATTTTTTCTGTTATTTTTTGTCTGAAAAGAGCCAAATATGCACACTAGAACCTGCCAATACAAAATGTCAATTAAATATAGATGTAAGGCCCCTAAGAATGCATTTATTGAGGATTAAAAATTGATCGTTTGAAATAATTGTTTGTTTGGGGTGTAAAATGCTCATCAGCAGCCAGAATCAGAGAGAGCACAATTGGCCTTGCTCTCTCAGGGGTGGGTTGATCGTACTTCCCCCTCTTCCACATCACTCCTAGCTTGATGTTGGTCAACACAGATGTCTATTAGCTGTTGTATCATAGCTTTTAATCCGGACTGCAAATGTATTTTTTATTGATACGTATTATGAATGAATTTGATAAAGAGAAGTATTGTGTGTACAGTCTGGCTTTTTTTTAAAAGCCCATTTTTTGTCTGAAAAGAGTCAGAAGTGCCCTCCAGAACACTAGAATTAAATATATATGTAAGGCCCCTAAGATTGCATTTATTGAGGATTAAAAATTGATCGTTTGAAATAATTGTTTGTTTGGGGTGTAAAATGCTCATCAGCAGCCAGAATCACATCACATCACACATGAAAGGGGATTGGCTAATTGGCTTTCTACATTGGGTAGAAAATGGGGTCAAGCCTAGTTACCACCCTGTTATCTTGCTTCAAAGTGAAATACACTGATTTCCATTTACAAAGGGCTTGTAGGAAACCCCCTGAAAGCTCTGCTCTGCTAGTTGATGGCATCAGCAACGGCTCGCAGAACACAGCACTGTAATATAAAACTGTAATAAAATCACAGTAATTACCCCCGAGTCCTACTGGATAGTGCTGCTGTCCTCTCCTTGTGTCCTCTCAGTGTGATGTGCTGTTAGTTAGTCAGTTAGCTTGCTTTTAGCTGTGTCCTCACTCACTTCCTTGGATTTGTCTTTCTAGAGTCTTACCAATAAATAAGTGCTTTCTGATTTGAGTTCCAGTTAGCTTCAAGGCTCAGTCTAGTTAGTTTTCAAGGGGGCGGACGATGGAGAGAGGAGATGGTAAAAGGCTAGCGGTAGCTTTTAGTCTAGCATGGATCCCCGTTTGCCTCACAAATCAGGGTTAACAGTAAATCCAGAAAGGATCTTCTGGCTCTTTCCAAATATTAGAAGATATTATGAGAGGTCTTTTGTTTTCAGGCAGGGGGTTTAATTACTTGCTTCACTGTGCTATGCTACTGATGAGGAGGAAGAAGAAGAGGAAGAAGAAGGGGTTACAGGTGTTAATTAAAAGTATGAGCTCTCTAACACTGCAGTCAGTCATTACCGAAACATGATGAATGGTTTTACGCTGAGTATTATTTATTGCCTTCAATTAAAAAATGCATAAATCCACATTAGGTTCAGTATTAATGGGTCAGAACCTTTGTTTTATTCTCTGATCTTCCTCGTGTGGCCCTTCACAGCAGAAGGCCATTCTGAGCATCAGTTCATCACAAACCCACCATCTCCCAATTTACCATACCCCATGATGCTTCACCATCTGTCGCTCCGGTGACCACTTTCCATGCCAATATGTTCAGAGCTCTGAGGAAAACAGCCACGGTTGGTCTCGTGTGTCGGGGGGATGAAAGCCCAAGCTCCACCCAATGTTACATAATAACTAATGCTAGAGAATGTCTGTCTCTCTGTATGTCTGTCTATCTATCTATCTATCTATCTATCTATCTGTCTGTCTACTTATCTATTTATCTACTTATCTATTTATCTATCTATTTATCTATCTACTTATCTATCTATCTACCTATCTATTTATCTATCTATTTATCTACTTATCTATCTATCTATCTATCTATCTATCTACTTATCTATCTATCTGTCTGTCTATCTATCTGTCTGTCTGTCTATCTATCTATCTACTTATCTATTTATCTATCTATCTATCTATCTATCTACTTATCTATTTATCTATTTATCTATCTATCTATCTATCTATCTATCTATCTATCTACTTATCTATTTATCTATTTATCCATCTACTTATCTATCTATCTATCTATCTATCTATCTATCTATCTATCTATCTACTTATCTATCTATCTATCTATTTATCTATCTATCTATCTATCTATCTATTTATCTATCTATCTATTTATCTACTTATCTATCTATCTATCTATCTATCTATCTATCTATCTATCTATCTACTTATCTATCTATCTGTCTGTCTATCTATCTGTCTGTCTGTCTATCTATCTATCTACCTATCTATTTATCTATCTATTTATCTACTTATCTATCTATCTATCTATCTATCTATCTATCTATCTATCTATCTATCTATCTACTTATCTATCTATCTGTCTGTCTATCTATCTGTCTGTCTGTCTATCTATCTATCTACTTATCTATTTATCTATCTATCTATCTATCTATCTATCTACTTATCTATTTATCTATTTATCTATCTATATATCTATCTATCTATCTATCTATCTATCTACTTATCTATTTATCTATTTATCCATTTACTTATCTATCTATCTATCTATCTATCTATCTACTTATCTATCTATCTATCTATTTATCTATCTATCTATCTATCTATCTATTTATCTATTTACCTACTTATCTATTTATCTATCTATTTATCTACCTATCTATCTATCTATCTATCTATCTATTTACCTACTTATCTATTTATTTATCTATTTATCTATCTATCTATCTCTATATATCTATCTATCTGTCTGTCTATCTATCTATCTATTTATCTATCTATCTATTTACCTACTTATCTATTTATTTATCTATTTATCTATCTATCTATCTCTATCTATCTATCTATCTGTCTGTCTATCTATCTATCTATTTATCTATCTATCTATTTATCTACTTATCTATCTATCTATCTATCTATCTATCTATTTATCTATCTATCTATTTACCTACTTATCTATTTATCTATCTATTTATCTACCTATCTATCTATCTATCTATCTATCTATCTATCTACTTATCTGTCTATCTCTATCTATCTATCTATCTATCTACTTATCTATCTATCTATCTATTTATCTACTTATCTGTCTATCTCTATCTATCTATCTCTCTATCTATCTACTTATCTATCTATCTATCTATTTATCTACTTATCTGTCTATCTCTATCTATCTATCTATCTATCTATCTATCTATCTGTCTGTCTGTCTTTCTGTCTTTCTGTCAGTCTGTCTGTATATCTATCTCTCTGTCTATCTATTTGTCTGTCTATCTACCTATTTATCTATCTATCCAGGCAATCAGTGGCAAAGCTAGCATTAGCTCAGAGCTAATGTTCCACCCGATTAGCGAAGCATCTGACAGAGGGCGTGTCTTGACCGGGAGGGAGCGGCAGCACGCCCGTGTGAGTGCGAAGGGATAAACGCTGTACGTTACACAAATTCCAATTCGTCTTGGCTCGTGAGGACGCACTGCGGCCCGTCCTCCGTGCCCCGCGGCCTTCTGGGATTTCTCTCAGTCCTCAGCCGTTATAATTGGCCGGGCTCGAATTAAAGCGCCCTGCCAGGATGAGGAATCATGTCCGCCTGCCGGGCTGGTTGTCGTGGAAACTGTGCCCCCAGAGGTTGCTGGGGCCTGTACATGCTGTGGAGAGAGAGGGAGAGAGAGAGGAGAGGGAGAGAGGGATGGGTGAGAGATAAATGAAGGGGGGAAAACAGGCCTCTCATCAGAGCCAGCTGCTGACAGTGCAACAGGAGCACAAAGCTCAGAGATAGGAGGGCGAGTGAGCGCGACATTTCGATACTCCTCTACTGTCAACAAGTGCTCTCGCGCTGACGTTCTGAGGCTGATCTATTACCCATCTGCTTTTCAAAACCATGCAGAGCTCATCACTGGATAACCTTTCCTCCTTCAGCTCTACACAGTGGCGCGATATGGAGAAATGACTGCAATAGGACAAATGTCTAGATGATCAGGGTTCTAGAGTGTGAGCAAAGTGCTCACATTTGCTCCTCGTTTTGTAACAATGCAGCAAATTATGCCATGCCTGACCCACCATTTGACGGGGAAATTTTCCGGGCTTGGCTCATCACAGGTGTCACAAGAAGCCGGACTATTTACGGACTATTTTAAGTATAGATAGGAAGAGTGTAAGCAAATGCTCTATATGTTATTTAAGAAGCCTTTTTACCACCCTGTTATATTGCCAAACTCAAAATTTTCCTTTTATGGAAATACCCTGTAGGCTCTCTTCTAAATACCTGGTTTACGGCAACAAACAGATTGGAGAGTGCTGCTGTCCTCTCATTGTATCCTCTCAGTGCGATGTGTTATTAGCAACCTGAAGAAACTATAGCTGGTTAGCTTTTAGCTGACCCCCCAGTCGCTTCCCCAGCTTCGGCTTTCTTGAGTCTTATGGGCTAATGATGATGATGAGCCCCAAATGCTCCCTTAGCTTTTGCTTTGAGTTTGAGCTTAGCATCTATGGACACTGGCCCAGGAAAAGCCACGGTCATGAGGCCTAGTTCCCGTAGCAACCCATATTCCCATAGTCTGGAGACGATGAGCTGCTCTCCAGCATCAGCAACACCACATTTTCACCATCAAGTCGCCGTCGTGTTTCACTGCGTCGCTGTTTCAGGTTGGACTAGGGCTTTTGCTAGTGGGCGGGATTTATGAAAATTTTGGGGGTATAACTATAACGAGTCAGGACTGTGTAAATGTAATAGTTCTGGGGGTTTGAAATTGGCCCGTTTACCTGCTTTGTTCTGGTTCTGATGGAAGTTCCTTTGAAGGAGGAGCAACAGTGTACACTTCAAAGTACTGAAGTCTCATTATTCAACTATACCAAAGACATACACAGTGACCTTCTAGGACTGCTTTGATGTGCTTTCTATTTATTGTAATATCAGTGTTTTTATAGTCAATGTTTTTTCAGAGTGTGTCCATATGATTACTGTCCAGCTCTGCTGGACATGGGTCGATTGGAGCCGAGGAGATTTAAGCAGGGTTTAATGCAGATTTGAACTCTAGTGTTCTCCAGCAATCAGCGCTCCAGTTCCCCTGCTTGGTCACTCTAGGGCTCAATCATCACTCTGAAGTTTCCACACTGGAGGACACACTTCATTTGCCAGTCCTTTTCATATGAGTTTCTCTTTCATTCCCTGCTCTACTCAAGGTGCAGCCCAATTGAGGCGCTCAAGGAAAAAGAAGAAGCAGGAGAAGAAGAAGTCGATAAAGAAAAGAGCTGGAGAATGAAGCTCAACAGCCTTTGAAAACAACACAGAGGTAAGAGCCGTAAACCCTTAAGCAGTCTGAACTACCTTGGTGAACAGAGTCGGAGGCCACTGTTGGATATTATACTGTAGCTCAGTAAGCCCGCTCCCCGGCCCAAATCCCGGGGCCTCAGACTCCGACATATTTCCCTAATTGAACACACCTGATTCAACTCATGGGCTTATTATGGAGCCTTTAGCTCTTAGATGCATACACCGGGTGACCCCCTGTCTCTCCCTCTACCTTATCCATTTTACACATATGCTTTTAAGGATGATATAAAAATATGAAATTTATTTTATATCAGACCAACTGGAGTTTAGATCCAGTATGAATGTGCAGTGCGTGTAGATTTTTTAACTGTGACAGTGATGGTAATAGTGTAGTTATTTTTTACGGTCCAACCGTAATAATTGTGGAATGATTTTAATCTAATATGAATCAGTTTGTACATTCTGACTGTAGAAATGTTGGCGCTATTTTATTCCAGTATGAATTTGCAATGTGTTTAGTTTGTACAGTAATAAGTGTGGAATGACTTTAATCCAGTATGAATCCGGTTTGTACAGTCTGACTTTTCTATTCCAGTATGAATCAGCAGTGTGTGTATTTGTTTTAACCTGTGACAGGGATGATAATAGTAAAGTTATTTTAATCCAGTATGAATCCAGTTTGTGCAGCCTGACTGTTCCAGTATGAATGTGCAGTGCGAATTGCTTTTTTTTTAAACTGTGACAGTGATGATAATAGTGTAGTTATTTTAATCCAGTGTGATTTTTTTTGCAGCCCAACAGTAATAATTGTGAAATGATTTTAAACCAGTATGAATCCAGTATGAATAAGTTTGTACAGTCTGACTGTATGAATGTTGCCGTTATTTTATTCCAGTATGAATCTGCAGTGCATTTAGATTGTACACTAATAATTGTGTAATTATTTTAATCCAGTATGAATCCAGTTTGTATGCTAGGGTTATTTTATTCCAGTATGAATCTGCAGTGCATAGTTTGTATACTCTGAAGTAAATAAAAGTGGAGTGAGTATGATCCAGTATGAATCTAAATAACAGCGGAGTGATTATGATCCAGTATGAATCTGCTGCGTACATAGTTTTAAATCGTACTACTACGTTTTTACAGTCTGACAGTAGTAATTGAAGAGTGGCTTTAATCCAGTATGAAGTGTCTCATTTTTATATTCTGACAATAACCATAGTAGGAGGATTATAATCCAGTATGAATCTGCAGTGTGTGCAGTGTGTGTGTTTTCACAGTCTGACGGTAGTAATAGTGGAGTAATTTGAATCCGGTATGAATCTTCAGTGTGTGAATTATTTACAGTCTGACAGTCATAATTATTAAGTAAATATTACCCAGTATGAATTTTCAGTGTTGGTGTTTTTGGTGGTAGAGTGAATGGTGATCTGTAATTGGCTACTCCCGCAGTAACAGTAGTCCTGCAGTCCAACCTCACACTAATGGAATAACAAAACCTGCCACTATCACAGCTGGGTGACATGCTGATGTGGACCTCAGTATTTAAAGACTGTTGGTGATGTACCAGTATCGTGGGTAGCGCCCGTGTACAGGGGTGTTATAACTGGTGTAATTACTTTCCATGTCTTCTCTATGAGCAGTGATACTGAATTCCCTCGCGGTTTACTGCCACTTGGTCACTGTCTGGTCTGTTCTTTCAAAGTCATGAAATGACAGTCCCTGTCGGAGAACGCCGCCCAGGTAATGCTCTCACTATGCCCAGCCATGCAGATTGACATGTGTGCTCATCTGAAAGCAAAGCCCCCTCTCCGCTGTCGGAGTCCATCAGCGCGGCATTATAAACCTGGCGGGCCGCTTCCATGCTGGCTATGGTTTTAAAGAAGCCTCACAGGATTTTTTTACTTCAACATTTTTCAAACTAACCTCTTTCTGTCATAATATCCATTACCTCCGACAATTCCAGCATGGCTCCCTGTGTGGAAACACTCCTCTAATAGAAACCAAAGGGTAGCTGCTGGATTCAGTGAATAAATGTATAAATCAGGGACAAAAAAACAACAAAAGAAAACAAATAAACATTGTACTGTACGAACGTTGGGGTTATTTTATTCCAGTATGAATCTGCAATGTGTTTAGATTGTACAGTAATAATTGTGTGATGACTTGAATCCAGTATAGATCCAGTTTGTACAGTCTGACTGTAGGAACTGTGGGGTTATTTTATTCCAGTATGAATCTGCAGTCTGTAGTTAGTACACAATACTCTATAATACACAGAATCCAGTATGAATCTGAATAATAGTGGAGTGATTATGATCCAGTATGAATCTGCAGTGTGTAGTGAGTACACACTCAAATAAATACTATATAATACATAAAATCCAGTATGAATCTGAATAAAAGTGGAGTGATTATGATCCAGTATGAATCTGCAGTGTGTAGTGAGTACACACTCAAATAAATACTATATAATACATAGAATCCAGTATGAATCTGAATAATAGTGGAGTGATTATGACCCAGTATGAATCTGCAGTTTGTTTAGATTGTACAGTAGTAATTGATGACTTGAATCCAGTATGGATCCAGTTTGTACAGTCTGACTGTAGGCATTGTGGGGTTATTTTATTCCAGTATGAATCTGCAGTGTGCATTGATTTTAAACTGTGACAGTCCTAATACTGTATTATTTTAATCCAGTATGAATCCAAAGTGTTTGTATAGTTTTTACATTCTAATATCAGTAATTGATGAGTAACTTTAATCCAGTATGAATCTGAAGTGTGTAGTTTTTTAAAATTCTGACAATAACCATAGCAGGGTGTTAATAATCCAGTATGAATCTTCAGTGTGTGAACTGTTTTGTTTTTTGTTTTTTTATTTGAAATTTCACTCTATTTATGCAAATTAAAAAAATAATAATTCAGTAAAACTAAATGAGGATTTTCATAATTCACATGTGAGCCATTATTAGCTCTCTCTTGTAAATTCCTAGGCACATTAATATCAGTGCTTATATAAGGTGAACACCTCCTTTAAGCTATAAATCAGTATAATGTAATTTTATCAATCAATAGGAACTACTTTTTCAGAGGGAAGGATATGCAGTAAGTCATTACCAGTGTAGGGGTGGGGTGGGGATTCCTCGGGCCCCACTTGGTTACCATGGACACCAGGAATTCTTGGGAACTAGCAACCAGAAAAACTGACCGGAACTACTTTATCACAGTGTTTTGCTCCAGCATTGGAAAACTGGATAAAGCTCCCCCCAAAAAAGTGACTTTGCTTGACGTTTACTCATTTTCGGCTCATTCTAACACCCCTATTGCCTTAGTTTGTGTTATATAGTCACTTAATTTTGGGCGTTTACTCATGGAACTCAGCAGCTGCCCATTGGTTTGCATTATTATGCAGTATTAGAGTCCACTGGCTTTCTCTTTTTTTTAAATACAGAACAACGTATCTCAGTTTCTGTCTGTGGTGATCAACCGCACAGCATGGATATAGTAGACACTGATTAGGTTGGAAAACACTGAAGTAGTCCTTTAAACCCCCGGTACCCGTGCCAGCATGCTTACAAGTGGCTGTATGAAGGCAGCACCTGCTGGGAGTGACTGGAAAGCTGGGAATATGTGAATGGGTTGTTGTCGTTGGGGATAAATGGGCATATAAGTGTTTTTCTTTTTTCTGTTGGGTAAGAAGCAGTCAGTCAGATGGACAACTTACACATACACACACACACACACACACATACACACACACATGGCTTTCTCAAGCTCAGCCTTCAGGGACGAGTCACCAGCTGCATAAGCAGCTACACTGACCATATTGAGGTTGATAATACTCCGTCTGACCCGCCTCATTTAACCCCAGCAGCCAAAGGCTGGCGGCAGCCACATCTGGATGCAGAATGTAATGTACTCTAAGAAAAAGAAAGAGAGTGTGTGTGTGTGTGGGGGGGGGGATTAAGTTACAGGATATGTGTGTGAGAGAAAGATGCTGATGGAAGCAAAACTAGCAGCTGTATGAAAGTACACACAGCACCAGTCAAACATCTGCACCTACCTGATTTTCTTTACAATCCTAAAGTGTGTTTTCTCACAGTTTATCCTTAAATGCTCGAAACTGGTTTCAAAGACAGATGCTAATTGATGAAATCTCCTCTTTTGTTGATTATGTAATTATGTAAAAAAATTGACACATGAATATTATAAGTATTTATAAATATAGTCATTCTGTGCAGCCAGCAGTGGCATTTCTGTACTGGGGGATACCCAGGCACAGCTGTACCCCCCTCTTGTCACATCAAGATTCAACCCTCAACTCTCTTCTGGCTGGTCTCCCTCTGCACACCATCAGACCCCTGCAACTCATCCAGAATGCAGCGGCACGGGTCGTCTTCAACGTTCCTAAATTCAGCCATGTCACTCCACTGCTGTGTTCTCTCTTCACTGGCTTCCTGTAGCTGCTGCCCAGGTCATCAGATTCAGACCCCTGAATCTGGCCTACAAAGCCAAGACTGGACCAGCCAGCCCCTCCGTACTTGATGGCGATGGTCAAAAGCCGATCTGCACCAAGAGCCCTTCCAGCTTCAAGTACGGCTCGGCTCGACCCGCCATCCTAAGATCCACGGAAGACGAGCGTCCAGACTTTTTTCTGTCCTGCACCGAAGTGGTGGAACGAACTTCCCCAGGGTGTCCGATCAGCAGAGTCCAACGCTCGCTGTCTTCAAACCCAGACTGAAGACCCTCCTCTTCTGAGAGGACTTGGGCGAATAGCAGAGTGGTCTCCTTATTGACTTGTGTTTAGTAGAGTCTAAGATTAGAGGATCTTTGAATTTTAGTCTATTTAAACTAGCTGAGGTTCTTCTTGAGTAAACAGTGAAGTAAATGTACTAATATTGCTAGTTATAATCATTATTCCTAATAATAATAATAATAATAATAATGCTAGTAATTATTATTTTAAATAGGTAATTTTACTGTCACACATGCATGAAATATTTCCTAGGCAACACAAAACTACATATAAACTACAGCTAGAACTCATAGTTGACTTTTTAGGTCTGTGATGTTATTGGGGTGGCACAGCAACATTGTCCTGGGACACCTGCCCCAGCAAATTGGCTCTAATGACGCCTCTGTTAGCCACTAAGGTTTCAGCAGGTTGTCACTGTCACACAAAAACCTTGTGTCTCCATTCTTGCCGCTTTCACCCTTTGACAAAATGTGCAGCAAAAACTAAACGATATAAGAATAAATAAATATATGGATCTTTGTTTTCTGGAGATCTGCTCATGTCTTTGCACTTAGACCATCAACAAAATGTGGCGTTTGACCAGGGAGCCCAAAACCTTTGCATTAGACTGTTCTGTTCTACAAAACAAAAGAAGAAAGAAAAATTAAATAAAACTCAAACTGAGACTTTTCCCCATCGACTTCCATTGAAAGTTCAGAAGGTTTAAAGAAGAGTCATCTGCTTTACAAAAAAACAGATCCTGGGTGGTGCAACTGTCTAAGTGTTTGACCAAAATATTGAGAGATCGGAGTTCTTACCCTGGCAGTGCAACAGCCATCCGATGTGCGGAGTCCAAGAGAGCTGAACTAGGTTACTGGGATGGCCAGAGGAGACACTTGAGAGAGATAATAATAAAATAAATACATCAAATAAATATACATATGCAAAATAATTAACATGTACTATAAACTACTACTGCTGCTACTACTACTCAGGGGCATCGGATTTTGGGGGTGGTATGTGGAGTGTGGCTAAGGGCCTGTGACTGCTGGGGTCTCTAATAATATATTAATTCAATATTTTGGCAGAATTAAAGTCAAAGTTTTGGAGCTCAGAATAATATATTTTAATGGAGCCTAAAAGCATTGCTAATACTAATGCTATTACTACTACTACTACTAATAATAATAATAATAGTAATAATAATAATACAGCAATAAATTACACAGATACTAATCAATAATGATAAGAATTATGGGTATTTTATTCAGACATGTTGGAAAAACATGCCAGCTGTATTAAATGGGTCTCTTTTGCAGATTCTTCAATAGGAGATTGTTTGGACTGGTCTAGCACTGTTCGGGTCACTGCAATACTTCACATTATTTTATAATGTATTTCATATTTTAATAGTTTATAATAAGAATAGTAATACTCCAGTCATTTTAACCAATACAGTGGCACATCTGTAGTGTACAGTCGATTACCACTTAATAAAAGAGCAGAAAGCACTTAATGCATGGCGGTGGGCTGCTGCTGCTGCTGCTGCTGCTGAAGCGAGTGCACATTGGCGTTTATTAGCCGTAAGTTTCAATCAGCGACTTTTCCATTGCTTTCTGTTTTTCTGAAACGACTCTCCATGGTAATTGAGCGTACGCTACAGTCTCGGCGGAGTGAGATTACGTCGGAAATGGCTGGAGTATTCCTTTAAGGCCTGTCAGGGAGTGCTCACCTCGCCGAACTGAAGCACTACCTCCAGTTGTGTGGAATAAGTAGGAGTCAGTGCGGCGTTACGCGAGGCCCTCCGCCCGCTAGGCCTGCAATTACAGCAAGCTCTATTAATCTTTACGGCCTGAACTGGAAGCATTGTGTTACGCCGGGCCGTCTGAGCGCTAGCCCACGAGCCGACCTGCCTGTCAGGCTGTTTAATGTGGCCTGCAGGCCCCCTCTGAGCCCTGAGCTGTGCCCTCCGCTGAGCCCGCTCACTTCGCCCTCAGTCTCGAGCACAATTCACAAAGAAGCAGCAATAAATGACTGTTTTCAATTATCAACGCTCCGATTATTTATGGCCGTATTTAAAAAAAGAAATGTAAATGAAGCTTTTGTGCGTCTGGAGGTGATGAATTTTTATTGTGCCCGCGTATATTATTTCATGGTATTTGGGAATCAAAGGCGTATTGCTTTTTAGATGTACCCGTAATGGGGGGCTGACTAAGTGGTGTGTCGCATGCTTAAAGAGGATCATATTTTGTTTGTGTTAATATTTAGAATCGCTTTCCTGAGCTGGAACAGTGTGTGTGTGTGTGTGTTTGTTTTTGCAGATTTTCTGTCTTGCTGAGTGTATAAACATATTTGGTATATGTTGTAGTAACTTCAGGCTCCTGCAGATGGCGCTGCACAAGGATTCTCAGACTGTAAATATCTGCAGGGTGTGACGGGAAGAGGTGGAACAGTGCAGTGAGGGTATCGTTGGATGTGTGAAAAATGGATGGAGTAGAGACAGTTAATGATTGGCTAAAAGAAGTGATTTTGTGCATTTGGGCGTGGCCAAAGACCACAGTGTGAAGGCAGGAGCTGAATCTGCAGGTGTGTGGAAGCTTACGGTCATACAGGTCTACCAGCAGTGGCAGAAATCCCTACAGTCTACAGGAGACTCTCCTCATTTCTGAGCAGCAGTGAGTGAAGGCCTCTTGCGAGCCGCTCTGCTCCAGATGTTGATGGTCTGCGGTTCTCCTGTGGAGTGATCTTTCAGAGGTTGGTGATGAAGAACCTGCGCTGACCTCTAGAAGTGAAGCGGTTTTCCTTCACAAGCCCTGAAACACGCCGGAGGTCCCTGTCCGTCAGCTTCGTCTTCCGGCCAGAATTCTGAGGAGAGTCTCCTGTAGACTGTAGGGATTTCTGCCACTGCTGGTAGACCAGTATGACCGTCTGCTTCCACACACCTGCAGATTCAGCTCCTTCCTTCACACTACGGTCTTTGGCCACGCCCAAATGCTCATAATCACTCCTTTTAGCCAATCAGTAACTGTCTCTGCTTTGCCACCCATTTTCCACACATCCAACGAGACCCTCACTGCACTGTACCTCCTCTTCCCAATCTATGGATCCCGTCACACCCCACAGGTATTTACAGCCTGATCATCCTCTTGCAGTGCCATCTGCAAGAGCCTGAAGTCACTACCACCTTAAACTGGTGCTTTTGAGATCAGGGGTCATTTCCATTCGCTGCAGTAACAGCCTCTACCCTTCTGCAAAGGCCTAACACTGGATTTTGGAACCTTGCTGTGAGGATTTGATGGCATGTGGTCCTAAGAACATTAGTGATGTCAGGTACTGATAATAGATGATTAGGTATAGATTAAAAACATCCGTCACTCGGATGTATTCCAGAGGTGTTGGCTGGAGGTCCAGTGCTGTAGATGTAGCACCGTAAAGTAGCCGAACTCACTCCTGTATTTTAGAGACGTGTTTTAGAAGCTCCAGCTCTGGTGAAACTTCCCCTGATAGTGAGAAGTGTAATTTGTGCTGCAATTTTTGGGAGTTTGCCGCACGAGTTTGACAGACAAAAATCAATGGCAGTAATAAGTGCACTTTTGGAGATGCTCTGAGCTCTATTAATAAACCGGGCTGGAGCGGCCTGGGGCCGTGCTGTAACTCGGCAGAGCCGGGGCTGAATGGGGGGGCTTCAGCCTGCCAGGCCGTGTTAGAGCCGGCTGAGGGCACACTGCAGTGCGAGCGATTCCTTTTCTCGCCCAGCCAGCACCACGGCACAGCCACCAATGCCCTGTTTGATTTGTCTGCCTATTGTGTAAGCGCCGGGGCTTTGCTGTACACACACACAAACTCAGAGGAGGGAGGAATGTGAGTGTGTGAGTGTGTGAATGGGTGAGTGCTTCTTCTTAAATTCAAGCAATAGTGCAGTGAAGAGTGAGGAGAGGGAGAGAGAGAGAGCACATACAGAGTGAGCTCAACTCTCATAGTAAAGCTGGAGGCAGTAACACCTGTACACTCACAAATATACAGTATAGTGCACATGCATCATTTATAAGAATGATTAATATAGTGCATATGAAGGGTCAATATAGTGCAGATGAATGGTTAATATAGTGCATATCAATGATTATTATAGTGCATATCAATGATTAATATAGTGCATATGAATGGTCAATATAGTGCATATGAATGGTCAATATAGTGCAGACGAATGGTCAATATAGTGCATATGAGTGCTCATTATAGTGCATATCAATGATTAATATAGTGCATATGAATGGTCAATATAGTGCATATGAATGGTCAATATAGTGCAGATAATTGGTCAATATAGTGCATATGAATGGTCAATATAGTGCATATGAATGGTCAATATAGTGCATATGAGTGCTCATTATAGTGCATATCAATGATTAATATAGTGCATATGAATGGTCAATATAGTGCATATGAATGGTCAATATAGTGCATATGAAGGGTCAATATAATGCATATGAATGGTCAATATAGTGCACATGAATGGTTAATATAGTGCAGATGAATGCTCAATATAGTGCATATGAATGGTCAATATAGTGCAGATGAATGGTCAATATAATGCAGATGAATGGTCAATATAGTGCATATCAATGATTAATATAGTGCATATGAATGGTCAATGTAGTGCATATTATTGATTAGTATAGTGCATATGAATTGTCATTATAGTGCAGATGAATGGTCAGTATAATGCATATGAATGGTCATAAAGTGCATATGAATGGTCAATATAGTGCATATGAATGGTCATATAGTGCATATGAATGGTCAATATAGTGCATATGAATGGTCAATATAGTGCATATGAATGGTCAGTATATTGCATATGAATGGTCAATATAGTGCATGTGAATGGTCAATATAGTGCATATGAATGGTCAGTATATTGCATATGAATGGTCATATAGTGCATATGAATGGTCAATACAGTGCATATGAATGGTCACTATAGTGTATATGAATGGTCAATATATTGCATATGAATGGTCATATAGTGCATATGAATGGTCAATATAGTGCATATGAAAAGGTAAAGGTAAAGGTGCACGTATTTGAATGGTCACTATAGTGCATATGAATGGTCAATATAGTGCATATGAATGGTCAGTATATTGCATATGAATGGTCAATATAGTGCATATGAATGGTCATATAGTGCATATGAATGATCAATGTAGTGCATGTGAATGGTCAATATAGTGCATATGAATGGTCAGTATAATGCATATGAATGGTCATAAAGTGCATATGAATGGTCAATATAGTGCATATGAATGGTCAGTATATTGCATATGAATGGTCATTATAGTGCTTATGGATGGTCATTATAGTGCTTATCAATGATTAATATAGTGCATATGAAATTGCAGACATGGTCAGAGTGCCCATCTCTCTTTAAAGTAGTGTGTGATTGGTCAGGCAGACAAGCTGTATCTGTTAGCTATTAGCTGTTAGCTCTGCCGTTCTGTGCTGTGCTGGGCCTCTGACCCGCTGAGTAAACACACCAGGAGAAACTCACTCTCAATAAACCCCCACCAAATAAGGCCAACACAGCGGAGCAACCCAGCACACTCTGCTGAGCGCGCACACACACACACACACAGACCTCCCTTCTCTCTCCCCAGCCTTCTCCTCACTCTCTCTTGTCTCTCACTCGCTCGCTCGCTGCTTCCCTGCTTTTTTCTCCTCCTCCTCCTCATTTTCACCCTGTCTCCTTTTAGGTATCTCACTCCCTCACTCCTCCGAGAGTCATGTTTACTCTCTCTCTCTGCAATCTCACTGTCTTTGCTCTCTCTCTTTCTCTCTCTCTCTCTCTCTCTCTCTCTCTCTCTCTCTCTTTCTCTCTCTGCCTCTCTGGGGGGGTGCACAGGGGGGTTTACATGCACCAGCGGATCGTTCCTCTGCACGGTCCGGCCGAACACAGCTGAACCCAGAACACTCCAGCTTTCTGAAACCTGAAGAGGTGTCCAGTTTCTTTGGCATTGACCACCCCCTACCCCACACCCCCCACTCCACTCCACGCCACTATCCATCAGCGGTCTGTAGGGAGCACTGTCCCACACTGGAGAGGAAAAAGTAACCAAGCTGGAGGCAGTTCAGTCGTACTCCTGACCAGTATAGGTCTGTTTGTTGAGTTTGATGGTTTAGCCAGGCTACCAACATGACCAACCAATGGTCAGACTACTAAACCAGTATGACCAGTTTGACAATCAGCTTGCTCAAGTTGGTTAGGTGAGGAGAGTCTAGCTAGATCATCAACCTACATACACTGTTCTGATATTTTTACAATTTGTATAATGAGTTATTTAAGCCATTTTTACTATGTGGACAAAAGTATTGGGACACAGTGTTGTATGTGTTAGTAACTGCTGTAAGTGATTCAGTATTTATTATAAATTATTCTTTATCTGTAACTATTATAAATTATTCAGTTTTTACTATAAATGATTCAGTAACAGATAGAAATGATTCAGTATCTATCATAAATGATTCCGGATCTATCACAAATGATTCAGTATCTATCACAAATGATTCAGTATCTATCATAAATTATTCTGTATCTATCATAAATGATTCAGTAACAGATAGACATTATTCAGTATCTATCATAAATGATTCAGTATTTATCACAAATTATTCAGTATCTAACATAAATGATTCAGTATCTATCACAAATGATTCAGTATCTATCATAAATGATTCAGTATCTATCACATGATTCAGTATCTATCACAAATGATTCAGTATATATCATAAATGATTATGTATCTATCATAAATGATTCTGTATCTATCATAAATGATTCAGTAACAGATAGACATTATTCAGTATCTATCACAAATTATTCAGTATCTAACATAAATGATTCAGTATCTATCACAAATGATTCAGTATCTATCATAAATGATTCAGTATCTATCACATGATTCAGTATCTATCACAAATGATTCAGTATCTATCATAAATGATTATGTATCTATCATAAATGATTCAGTGTCTATCACATGATTCAGTATCTATCACAAATGATTCAGTAGCTATCATAAATGATTATGTATCTATCATAAATGATTCAGTACCTGCTATAAAACTAACAAAACTTTCTTCAAAATGAAAGAATCTGTCAACGCACTAGTCTTTAGGGCTTATATAATGAATTCATTCCAAAGATACTCTATATTGACAAAAGTATTGGGACACCATACAGTTTCTTCCGAATTTTCCAAAAAACAGTTGACCCTACTTTTGTTGGAGTAACTGCCTCTACTGTCCAGGGAAGAAGGTTTTCTACTAGATTTTGGAGGAGCATTGCTATGAGGATTTGATGGCATTCAGCAACAAGAGCAATAGTGAGGTCAGTATGTTGGATGATCATCGCCCCTCCTCATCACCCCTCAACTCACCAACTCCTCCCAAAAGTACTGGATGGAGCACCACCAACATCATGCTCCACAGCTCAGTGCTGCTGGGGTGGCTTTATACCCCTCTAGCCCACGCCTGGCATTATGACCAGCATGATGCCCATAGGTTCATGTTTATCTGCTCCAGAGAGTCCTATTCTATTGGCAGTACTTCTCTACATGGACTAGACAAGCTGTGTGTATTTATCTGTGTCAGCAATGGGTGCAACATAAAGTGGCCGAATGCTAAAAAGGGGGGTGTCCACAAACATTTGGATATGTTGTATATGTCTGCGGTGCCTCGAAATCCCCCATTATCTCTACACTGTTCTTAATAACTGTTATTTCCTTTGTTCTTATTGATCTTTGTTTCTTTGAGGTGTTTTCTTTGATGTGAGGATTCTCCATTAAATAAAGATCTGAAGGATCTGAATGTGAAAAAAGCCTCGACATAAATGAAAGGATCATCATTATTATTATTTCATTACAAAATAATACTGAACACTTGTGACCCCTCCTTTCCTGCCCCCTCCGAAATGTGTGTGTGTGTGTGTGTCTTTTCTGTGTGTGTCAATCGGTGTAATGAATTCATAATCTCTGCAGAGGCTTTTGTAGATTCTTATCAGGCTCCGAGATAAGACAGCATGGTTACGCTCTAATGGCTGTCAGTCTGCTTTTCTTCCTGTGTGTGGCTGGGTTGGGGGCTATGTGTGTGTGTGTGTGTGTGTGTGTGTGTTGGTGCGCGTGTGTGTTCATGTGCGAGTTTATCTGCACGGTGGGTCTGAGAGATGAAAGCTGGTGAAATATCTGTCAGAGGAGAGAATGCATTTGAGTGCCGGGTGTTGAAGGGAGGTCCCCCAGGGCTCCATAAGAGGCCCCTCACAATTCATGTGCTTTTCCAGTAAAACTCCCTACACTTGGGCCTCCTCCAGAACCAGCCTGACTAAACAGTCCTTAAAGTTTAACTAGACTTCTGAGAGCATCACACTGCAGGCCTTCGCTTTCAAACGCTTTCAGAAAATGAAAGCCTGTCGTTAGCTGTATGCCAATGCCAAAAACTGTCCCCTTGAGGGAGGGAAAGTGGGCAATGATCTGAAACTAGCAAAATATGATCGGGTTACGCTGAAGCAAACTGAAGAGTTATTCTGTGGCCCTCTCTGACCTTCTCCTCTGCCATATCTGTATTATATTCTCAGCTGCTGCACTTTCCGCACCTGCTCCTCAAGTGTTTCACCTGAAATCAAGAGGATTTACAAGGAGATTGCCCACTTTCCTGCAGCAACACTCCCTACTCTTCTCGGAAACAACGCTGTCAAAAGTTTTCCCATTCATTCCTCAGGTAGAAGTGAGTGGAGATACAAGGGTTTAAAAGACTTCTATAGAAGCTGAAGTATCAACTGAAGCTTTTTACTCCAGTAAAAGTGTAAAAGTACTGGTTTCAGAACGACTTCAAGTAGAAAAGTAAAAGTAATGGAAGGAAAACAAAGGCCGAAAGCTTAGGCCGCGCCACAGGGGTCTATAGTGCACTACCCCCCCCCCCCCCCCCCCCCCAAACCCCATTTCTCTAAAAGTCATAATGAGGAGAATGATCTATATTAATACTAATATATGATATTCTAATGTTCTATTAAAATGTTGATGTTAAAAATGTTGGGCTGCACTAGGCTCCTGTTTCAGCTGCAGATCTGCCCATTGAAAATGAAGCATTTCAGTAATATCAGCTCTATTAAAGGAGCGTCTCTGTGCTCTACTGAGCATCAACATGAGCTTCATGGAGGAAAATATGAGGAGTCGTTGTCTAGAAGTTTTGTAAAGCTGCAGAAAGTCAGACTTCAGAGGCGTGTGATCAATAAGCTTTATTGGAATGTAAATGTGGGGCTCAGTCGGGTGTATGTTTATACTTCTCATCCAACCACGATCAGACTCTCTCAGAGATTTATCTGGAGGGTTTTTTTTAATAGGAGGAACGAGGCTGTTTTTAAAATGTAAGGAGGAGAAAGTTCAGATAATTGGGTGAAAATGTGAGAAGTAGAAGTAAAGGAGGGGTGTCCAGATACTAGAGGACATATAGTGTACAGAACATTTTCATCACAAATTCAAAACTGCAGCTGGTGCATTCTAGCAATGCAGGTCTGGTGTACACAATGTGGACAAAAGTATTTGGACACCTGCTCAATCAAGGGAATTAAAAAGAGCTAATTCTGCTTTTCTACTAGATTTTGAAGGAGCATTGCTGTGAGGATTGGATTGCATTCAGCAACAAGAGCATTACTGAGGTCAGGATGTTGGACGATCACCATCCCACCTCATCCCATCCCAACTCCCCAACTCGTGCAAACCCAAGTATTGGATGGAGCACCACCATCCATCATTCCAGATAGCACAGTTCTTCCACTGCTCCACAGCTCAGTGGGGGCGGGGGCTTTATACCCCTCTAGGCCAGAGACTAAACAAGCTGTGTGTGTGTGTGTGAGTGCATTTGCACATCTATGTCAGCAATGGGTGCAATTTAATGTAGCACAGGGTGTCCACATACTTTTTTTATTTATTTACTTCATTGCACCACCAATGGTCATAGCAGCTGAATTACAGTGAGCATCATCTGGTTATTATCTCCAGGCCCAGATAATAAATAGCTCAATTTGTCCTTTTAGCTAAAGCTCCACACCCAAAATATTAAACCATATCTTTAATTGGTGTTTTGCTGTATGTGTGTGTGTATATATCTGGATATTACAGAACACAACCCCCCCACACACACACACCACACTCCCAGTGTATAAAGACTCCCAGTGTACAATGCTCATTACACTCTTATGGATTGCCCATGTCAAATAGTAAGTGCTCCTTTATCATTTCC
The DNA here is from genome assembly GCF_030463535.1 of Salminus brasiliensis. Taxonomy (NCBI): domain Eukaryota; kingdom Metazoa; phylum Chordata; class Actinopteri; order Characiformes; family Bryconidae; genus Salminus; species Salminus brasiliensis. Next base: position 3,554,364 of record NC_132894.1, on the reverse strand, counting down.
CTCGAGTCCTCCTGACCACACACTACATCTCTGCAGCCGGCCTGCTGAAATTTACCATGCTAAGCTCCGCTCAGCACCTGGGGGACAGCGCTGTCGAGGGGAGCTCGAGATTTATATGCCTGATTAAAGCAGGCAAGTGTGAATAAAAGGCACGAGGAAAATCAGCTTAAAAATCATGGCAGCCGGTTTATGGGATGATCGTATTGATTAAGTCCTTACCATTACACTGCTGCACGTCATCGAGGTCCTTAAGCAAAGGCCTGTGGAATGGAGGAGGCCTCCACCACTGCAGTCTACCACTCTGCTCTGGTTTCTTATGGTTTCTTATGCTCCGTGAGTTAAGGATGAGGTGGGGCAGTGCTCATGCTCTTGTCACTGAATGCAATCAAATCCTCACAGCAATGCTCCTCCTCCAAAATCCAGCAGAAAGCCTTGATCCCTGGACAGTAGAGACAGTTACTCCAACAAAAGCAGGATGAGCTCTTTTTAATCCCTTGATTTCAGAAGAAACAATGAATGAGCAGGCGTCCCAATACTTTTGTCCATAGAGTACAGCTTGTTGTCTGATTCCATTCTTTCTTTTCCAGCTTTGGTCCAGAGAGGCTGTGGCTGGGACCTCGTTTACACCTGCTCACTTCATGGGACTAGTATCTGGACTGTATCCTGATAAGATTTAAGCCACTTACACTTAAACTCGATGGACAAATGCGTCTCCGGTTAATCGGACTAAAATCGGATGGCTGGCTGGGATGCGTCCTGGGTTGTGTTTCCACTGGTGTTTTTGTGTGGGTCGGCCTGTCACATGAAGTGACCAGGTGTAAATTGGGTTTTAGGGTCTGTTTACACGTGGCATTGACATGCGTGATCGGACGAGATCGGATTTTACTTTACCGTGTGATAAGCTCACTAGCACTTCCATCACTCCCTATTTCCTTCCTGCAAACATCCTGTAAATCTTCTACAACGCAGTGGAATAATTGATGGTTCTGGAAATCCCATAACGGCTAGATCAGACAATCAGACCGACTGTTTAAACTGCAAGGGAACAAACTCTGAAACACTGCTCTCATCTTCTGGTAAGCTTCTGGTAGGGAGCGAAGCCAAGATCCTCATTTATTATTATACATATTAACCCAACGTATGTCTGCTTGCTTGACGGAATCCGATCACAGGAACCATTTCCAGCATTCTGTTTACACCTGTATTAAACACAGACGAGATCCATCTCTAAGTGCTACAGTTATTACTGGTGTTTTGGGTTGTCCTGGGAGGGGTTTTGATTGTTGAACACGTCTTGGAGGGACGGGTTTGTGTTTACACTGCTGTAACTTGTGGCTCACATGCGTCTCAGACCACTTCCTGAAGAGATCGGATTTGCGCCTGGTTTAAATGCGTCCTGGTTTGTGTTTCCACTGGTGTTTTTGTTTGGCTCTGCCTGTCACATGAAGTGACCAGGTGTAAACAGGGTCTTAGGGCCTGTTTACACCTGGCATCGACATGCTCCTCCAGCGTGATCAGACGAGATCGGATTTTACTTTCCTGTGTGATAAAGCTCACCAGCGCTTCCATCATTCCCTGTTTCCTTTCTGTAAACAGGGGTTTTCTTCCGAACTGTCCTGCTCTGGAATAATTGATGGTTCTGGCAATCCCATAACCGCTAGATCAGACAATCAGACCGACTGTTTAAACTGCAAGGGAACAAACTCTGGAACACTGCTCTCATCTTCTGGTAAGCTTCTGGTAGGGAGAGAAGCCAAGATCCTCATTAATTGTTACTCATATTAACCCAACGTATTTCTGCTTGCCTGACAGAATCCGATCACAGGAACCGTTTCCAGCATTCTGTTTACACCTGTATTAAATGCAGACGAGATCCAATTTGGTTTCCCAATTTTGTGTCAGTGATCCGATCGCATTCCGATCACAATGCATTTTTAGGGCGCATCTTTACACCTGGCTTTTTAATGCGGACGAGAGAAATCCGAACATGGTCCGATCACCAAAACCGCATACACCGCATGTTAACAGTAGGTGTGAACGTGGTCTTGATGTTCTGATCAGCAGCCTTTGATGTCCACAGGATCCGCAGTGTGCCTTAGTGGTTTAAGACTCTGCAAACAATAGAGGAAATAATCCATGGCATATCCTGTTTCTGTGGCTATAACGACGGAGGAACAAGGGGTTTGCAAACATGCCGGCGAAACGTGTCAGTTAAGTTTCACAGAGTTGTTTTTCTGCTTGACCCGGAGAACGTCCCAGAGGTTTAACTACAAGCATCAAGCGTTCTCGGCTTTGAAGATCAAGCTTCGCTCTGCCTCCCACCTCTTTGACTCTGTGTTTGGAGGAATATTGATCAGCCACTCTGCTCAATATTTCATTTTCTTTCCACCACAGCCGTACCATCATGTTTCTAAAGGATTAGTCCAATGCAGGATTATTCAGAGGTCTGGGTTTCTTTTGACTGCTGGTTGCCTCATGCATTGCTAAAGAACAGCAAACACTGATCAGCCACAGCATTAAAACCACTGACAGCTGGAGTGAACAGCACTGAACAGTCCGTTCTTGAAGGTTCTTCTTCTCAGACACTTTGATAAGAACCAAACTCTGATCTCCAAAACAGTGGGCAGGTCTATCATATGACGTGACCAGGTGTAAACGGGGTCTTAGGGCCTGGTTACAACTGGCATCGACATGCGGGTCAAGCGTGATCAGACGAGATCGGATTTTACTTTCCTGTGTGATAAAGCTCACCAGCACTTCCATCATTCCCTATTTTCTTTCTGTAAACAGCGGCTTCTCGTCCGAACTGTCCTGCTCTGGAATAATTGATGGTTCTGGCAATCCCATAACCGCTAGATCAGACAATCAGACCGACTCCAAAACAGTGGGCAGGTCTTATGTGGAGTTCCTGGTATGCAGTGGTCAGTGCCTACCAAAAGTGCTCCGGCGACAGGGGTTGTCAGGGGTACCCAAGGCTCAGTGATGCTCTGGGTCCCCAGCTCCACCACTCCTTACCACTTAAGGGGAGAGACGAGAGGTTGCTTGAAGCATCTTAAGAGGTTCCTCCTCAGCTTCAAACTGAAGAACTTCCAAAGGTTGAAGTTAACAATGTACCCACCTGGAAAGAGACAGGTCAATTGTGCTCTCTCATGACCCCTGGGGCATAGTGGTAGCGCTGAGCCCTTCCCCACCTTACAACTTACAGGACTCAAAGGATCAGCAGCTAACATCATGGTCTTGGTGCCAGATACCACAGCAGGACACCTTCAGAGGACTCAGCTCAGGATTCAGAGCTGTTTTGAAAGCATGAGGCAGACCACCATGGTATTATGGAGGTGGTTTTGAGACTAATTGACCGTACACACACCTACAAACAGCAGCCTAGCTCAAGATAGACTGTGTGTGTGTGTGGGTGTGTGTTGTGGTTGATTTTGATGTGACCTTGAGGGCAAAGACTTCACGCTCATTCAGTTACATGTTGCAGGCCTTCACCGTAAGATCTCCCACTCCTGTGTGCCAATGTCCCTCAAAAGGGAAACAACTACAGGTCTAGTGCCTCTGCTGGCTGGTTGCAGTATGATGTGATCTCCAGTGTCTCCTCCACTGTCTCCAGTGACCGGTCGGCTGCATGGCAGCCTTTCTGTTCAGTGCATGCATGGAGGAGCTAAGTTGTGGTGGAGCTTACATGAGCGTCCACTTACCGGACTAACTGGAGGTCAATGAAGGTGGTCTTATAAGGGTCTACCAAATGAGTGGGCAAGTCTGGCTCCACCTCTGGTCTCTACTGCCATACATAGGTGGACAGTTTTGGCTAGATTTCTACAGAACAGAAGGGGATGGATCTGTTGTGATTTCTCCAGTCATTGGATGGGTCAGTTATCTGTCAGCTTAGCAATTTCTGCTGGATTCAAAATACAATTTTCCAGTTTTATTCATAATTATCACATTTCTAATGCATATTATGTTTATATAACATAATATATAATTTATATAATTTTTTTTCTTGTACTAAAATGCATTTAAATATATTTAATGCTAAAAAATACATTTCTTACAAATTATTATAATTATTATAACATTATATATAATATATATAACATTTATTTCTTCTACTAAAATGCATTTAAATATATTTAATACTAAAAAATATTTTCTTACTAATTATTATAATTATTATAACATAATATATAATTTATAACGTTTATTTTTCTACTAAAATGCATTTAAATATATTTAATACTAACAAAAAATATTTTCTTACTAATTATTATAATTATTATAACATAATATATAATATATAACATTTATTTTTTCTACTAAAATGCATTTAAATATATTTAATACTAAAAGAAATCTTACTAATTATTATAATTATTATAACATACTATATAATATATAACATTTATTGTTTCTACTAAAATGCATTTAAATATATTTAACACAAAAAAAAAATCTTACTAATTATTATAATTATTATAACATAATATATAATATATAACATTTATTGTTTCTACTAAAATGCATTTAAATATATTTAACACAAAAAAAAATCTTACTAATTATTATAATTATTATAACATAATATATAATATATAACATTTATTTTTGTACTAAAATGCATTTAAATATATTTAATACTAAAAAAAGTTATTTTCTTACTAATTAATTAATAATTAATAAAGCCCCCCCCCCCTAACCTGAGCATCTGTACGCTTTAGACTTGCCTGTACTTTCAAACGGCAGTCTCCAAATGAGGCCTGTGCCTATTGGCCCCCTGCTAATGAGCGTAGACTACCGTCCAATACCAGCGCAGGGCCTGTTAGCCAATCCCAGCGCAGCAGGCGCGCTCACATTGGCTATTCCCGGCGCAGTGGGCGGGACGTGTTGGAATGCGGGTGGGATTCCTAACAGCACCCGTTTTGCGGCGAACTCAACAAGGGGGGCAGGAAAGCTGGCCCCTTCGTCTCTCCACCCCCAGCAGGAGCTGGGAGAGCAGCCCGAGGACGTGGAGACGGAGTGGACGTACAAAGCAAGGCGATTTTTAAGCCTCGTTTTCTCGTTTTTTTATATTAAGGTCGTTTTCAGCGTTTTCACGTGGGCTCGCAAAAGCACCGGAGTAATTTACCCCTGTATCCAGACCTGCGGAGGAAATAAGGGGGTCTGGGGGGCTTTTTCTGCCTTCTTTTCTTCCAGCTTTCTTCTTTCTCCTCACATGGATGCAACTTAACGGAGTTTGGGAGGATTTCCATTCCCCCTGCATTTGTTCTGTAACTCGTGTGATCTGGAGATCCGGACACTAGCGGCTCCCGGTAAGTGAGAAAGCGCTTAAATGCCCCCCCCCTCTCTTACCCCCCCCCCCGTGTTTATGCCCCGAACATGCGGGTCATTGTAGCCGTGCTGGACCTCAGCGGCGCCGGCTGTGCTGTGCAGGAGGAGAGCGGTTTTGGGGGAAAGCAGGGCTGATTCAGCCCAGATGTCTCCTTATCAACCTCACTGAGGACCGAGGCAGCCAGGGGTCGACCTCCTGCACAGATTTCAGCAGTTTTGGGCTGAAAGCACCTTTTATCTGTATTTATCTGCATTTATTAAATATGTATTGTGTTATTGTTGGTTGTAGAAGATCTTCATGGCTCTTTTTTTACACGTCTTTAACTAAATCTCTTACTTTTAGAGTTCTTTTCTCACTATATTTATCCTTTACTGCCATGAAAAACTGCCAAAATAATAAATACATTAAAAATAATAAATAAAATAATCCTGTTTTAGTCCCACAGTGGGGAAATTCACAGTGCCACAGCAGCAAAGGGATAGCAAGACACTCAGATGCAGAAATGTAGATAAATTACCACTTTATATACAATATAAATAATAGAACTAAAAAAAAATAACAAAAAACAATATTATTTACAGATTATTTACAGAAAATTGCAAATTGACACCTAATTATTGCACATGTTTGAGGTTGGGGGTATTGCACTTTGTATTTGAGCAAGAAAAAGAAAGATTGAGCAAGAAAAAGTTGTGTTGTGAGATTTGAGCTTTTTTTTGGCAGTAAATAAGTTAATTTGATATATATATATATATATAAGAAAGGTCTTTGAAGTGTATGTTATGAGATTTAAGCTGTTTGGGCTGAATACACCGTTATTTCTGTAATATTATTGATAGTAGTAACTCATGTAAATGAGAAATCTCACTGTTTAGTAAAAAAAAATGTGTATGTCTTTAGCTAAATTTCTTACTTTTAGAGTTATTTTCTCATTAATCTGCACATTTCTAGTATGTTCATCCTTTTCTGCCACAAAAAAACACAAAAAACAGCCAAAATAAGAGAAAATAATCCTGTATTAGTCCCACAGTGGGGAAATTCTCAGTGCCACAGCAGCAAATGGATAGCAAGACACTCAGATGCAAAACGTAGATAAACTACCACTTTATACACAATATAAATAATAGAACCAAAAAAAAAAACAATATTATTTACAGATTATTTACATATTATTGCAAATTGACATAAAAATTGCACATGTGGGGGGTGGGGGGGTATTGCACTTTGTAGTTTTACATTAAGAGAAGAGCAAGAAAAAGTTGTGTTGTGAGATTTAAGCTTTTTTTGGCACCTATATATATATATATATATATATATAAATAAAAGAAAGGTCTTGTATGTTTTGAGATTTAAGCTGGTTTGGGCTGAATACACCTTTATTTCTACATTATTATTGATAGTAGTAACTTGTGTGAATGAGAAATCTCACTGTTTAGTAAAAAACGCAATTTTTTAATTAGTCTTTAACTAAATCTCTTACTTTTAGAGCTATACCTCCCTTAATCTGCGCATTTCTACTATATTCATCCTTTACGGCCACAAAAAACAGCCAAAATAAGCAGTAACAACTATATGTTAGTCAGTTTATATATATATATATATAAAGAAAGTGTATAAGAAAGTTTTTAAGTGTATGTTGTGAGATTTCAGCAATTTTGGGCTGAATTCACCTTCTATCTGTATTTATGAAATGTGTATTGTGGTATTATTGGTTGTGGTAACTCCTGTGAATGAGAAATGTTCAATGTTTAATAGAAATCTACTCTTTTATTATACGTCTTTAGCAAAATATCTTGCTTTCCCCCTTAATCTGCACATTTCTACTATATACATCCTTTACTGCCACAAAAAAACAGCCAAAATAAGCAAGAAAAAGTTGTGTTGTGGGATTTAAGCTTTTTTTGGCACCTATATATATATATATATATATAAATAAAAGAAAGGTCTTGTATGTTTTGAGATTTAAGCTGGTTTGGGCTGAATACACCTTTATTTCTACATTATTATTGATAGTAGTAACTTGTGTGAATGAGAAATCTCACTGTTTAGTAAAAAACGCAATTTTTTTATTAGTCTTTAACTAAATCTCTTACTTTTAGAGCTATACCTCCCTTAATCTGCGCATTTCTACTATATTCATCCTTTACTGCCACAAAAAAACAGCCAAAATAAGCAAGAAAAAGTTGTGTTGTGGGATTTAAGCTGTTTTTGGCTGAATACAGCTTTGGCTCTATTTGTATTGGCAGTAATAACTGTATGTGAGTTTATGATCTTATATATAAAAGAAAGGTCTTTTTAAAGTGTGTGTTGTTGGGCTGAATACACCTTTATAAGAAGACAGTGTATAAGAAGGTTTTTAAGGGTGTTTTAGCAGGTTTAAGCAGGTTTGGGCTGAAGACACCCGTATTTCTGTATTATTATTATTATTATTATTGGAAGCTGTAACACGTGTGAATGAGGAATTTCTCGGTTTACTTGCATTACAATGACACTGTAATGTTGGTCAGCTAGCTCCCAAACTACATGAGCGTAACTAAGACTAGCTCAATCACCTCATGAGCTTCTTTCACAACAAATAAAGGAGAGATTTCACTGTTGAGTAGAAAACTACTTCTTTCCCCAATTTTCTGAATCAGATTCAGAATCAGGTTTATTGGCCAAGTCTGTTCACACACACAAGAAATTAGTTTCGGCTGTTAGTGACTCTCTAGTGTTAACAATATGCAGCTATATATAATTTACAGACAATACACAACATACAGAGAACAATAGTAAACACAGGATACACCGACTATACCAGGACATTTCTATACAGTACGCTTTACAGTATTACAGAACAGCAGTATGCAGCTCTATACAGATTAAATATTGTGTAAACACAGCAGTGTAGACGTGTGTGAGATGAGTGATGGTGCAGTAATGCAGTAACTGTAGGATAAGAGTGGTAATAATGAGTGATATCAGTAGTATCTAGTATCTATGGCCTGTAGCTGATGATGGTAATCAGCTGTTGAGGATGGTGATGGTCTGAGGGTAAAAACTGTTCTTGTGTCTGACAGTCTTAGTGGACATAGTTCTGTCATAGTTCCCCCCGCTAGCATGTCCAGTCACAAAAAGATGTGAGTGGTCTTTTCTTTGAGTGTATATTGTGAGATTTAGGCTGTTTTGGTCTGTATACACTCTTAAATGTGCAAGTATTTGTCATTTACTATGTACAGTGAAGTGTGTCCTCTGTATTTTACCCACCTGTGGGTGGTGGGCAGCTGAGTGGAGGCTAGCCTTTCTCAAGGGCCCAACAGTGGCAGATTGCCAGGCATGGGAATCGAACCCACAACCCTGTCATCAATAGCCCAGAGCTCTAACTGCTGAGACATATTTTGTTGTTATTATTGGTAGTAGTAACACATGGGAACAGGATATTACACTGTTCTGGACCCTTTCCCCCTATTTTCCCATTTTTCATTTGGAATACAATGATTTTGTTCCTTAAATTGCACATTTTTAAAATTTTAATTCTCTGTTATCATGAAAATACAGACACAATAAGCATAAATGGTATTTTTTTAAAGTTTGTATTGTGTGATTGAAGCTGTTTTTGTTTCTGTTGTCATGAAAAGCCAGACGAAATAAGCAAGACATACTATATCCTTAGTAATATAGGGGTTAAATCAGTCCTGGATCAGGTTAAGTCATTAATTATGGTGCAGCAGGGGTCAGGCATGAGCCTGGACTGGGACCGGACTGGGCTTAAGGAGTCAGACACAACAAATAAGGTTTAAATAAGGTTTAAAGTTCTAGCAACAAATGAATGAATTAACAATATACACCGCCCCCCAACCCAAAACATGACCTAACCTTGTATCTGCACCTACTGTTGCTAAAGCTGTAGGCGTAGCTCATGAAAGTCTATGCCCATGACATGGACGTCTTCTGTGAAACGTCGAAGCTAACTTACTACACTTGATTGATTTTTCGGAGATCCACCCCCTTCCTTTAAGCCTTGCGTCCGCCCTGCTTATGCTGGACTCATTATTTCGATTGAAGGGTGGGCTTTCTGACCGAGCCATCAATAATTGAAAAGGTAGATCTGCTCTTTTCTGTTTGCCGTCCTTTTGAACTCGTCCAAACTGCTCGTATTTTCAATGTTGCGAAGAGAACAGACCCTGAGAATAACCTCGCTTGTTTACACGAGGCCAATTCAAATGTCAGAGCGTGCCGCTGCTGGTAAATGCTGCTGTAAGTGAATAATTGATCATGGCTGATCGCTGTCAGATGCTGAGGGACGTTTAGGAGTTCATCTGAGCAAAATTCGGCAGTCGGACTGGCTTTTAAAAAAAAAAATTTGGAGGCTGAGCTAAACAAACACGGATCGGTGGTCAGGCTTTGCTTTGATTGTGGGTTTTCTTATTAAAAAAGGGGATTCGTGATTCTTACTAAAGTTTGTTTGTTTAACAAAGTCTGATTTCCCTCGAGGCTTTTGACGTCCTTTCAGAGAAAAACACTTTAATTTGCTTTTTCCACTTTTTTTAATGTTTGCATTTCTTCTTCTTCTGTTTTTTAATGGAATAATTACATTCTAGGCGTCTTTTTGTCTGCTTTCGCACTGATTTACCTTCAGCATGTTTTTATGTTACCCTCCATTTGCCGGTGTGCTGTGTTTGTACCCACTTTACCCCACTTTAAAGAGCGGGGATCAAAAGCGAGCGAGCCTTAAGAAAGGTTTCGGGACGTGGTGCCAACATAAATAGTCGCTGAGGAGTAAGAGCAAGTGTGTGTTTTTCTCTTTTTCCCTCTAAACTATGCAGTTCTGGAGTGTGTTGTCTGCTCTAGGCTCCTCTAGGAGAGGTATTCAGGTGAATGGAAAGTAGGCCAGGGTTAAGGGCCTTGCTGTGGGGATAGTGGCAGATTAGCCGATGTAGGTATCAAACCTACAACCCTGTGATCAATAATCCATCAATAAGCTGCCCACAGAAGCTGGGGTCAGTGCACAGGGTCAGCTGAACAGACACAGGTATGGAACCCACAACCTTGTGATTAATAACCCAGCATTCTAGCCACCGCTGCCCACAAAAGCCATGGTCAGTGTGTAGAGGCAGCCGTGCTGTAACCATGCTTTGCCCAAGGGACCAACAGTGGCAGCTCAGCTGATGTGGGTTTTGAACTTACAACCTTCTGATCACTCTGTCCACCACTGCCTACAAAAGCTGCGGTCAGCCATGCTGCAGTGCGCCTGGATCTAAGAGGGTTAAGGGCCTAACTGTTGCAGCTTTGCAGACATGGGCATCGAACCCATAACCTTGTTATCAACAACCCAGTGCCCTTGGCGCCCTTGGAGCCGAGAGAGATAAGAGCTTGCTCAAGGGCCCAAAAGTGTCAGCTCAAGCTGATGTGGGATTCGAACAGAGAACCCGCTGATGGATCACCCAGCTCTAACCACCACTACCCACAAAAGCTGGAGTCAGTGTGTAGAGTCAGCCATGCTGACGGTGACGGTGCGCCAGGATCCCAGTGGGTTAAGAACCTAACAGTTGGAGTCTAGCAGTCACGGGCATCGAACCCACAACCTTGTGACCTTGCAACAATCCAGCGCTCTCACCACTACTGGCTATTAAGGCTGGGGTCAGTGTGCTGAGTAGTCGGTCTGGCTATAGAGCTGAGACGGTTAGGGGCCCAACAGTGGCAGCTTAACTTAGTAGATGCGAGTATCAAACCCACAACCTTGCGTTCGTTAACCACTTCTATTAGGATAATATGTGCCAGCTCACGTATCGATGTGTTGTGCTTCAGTAATTACACCGAAAAACAGATATTTGTGAACCAGGCAGCCGCTGTGCCGTGTCCTAGATGGATGCATGTTGAATAGGAGGACCACCTCAGGGGCTTCGGGCTCCGTGGGCCCAGGTAGCTCTGCAGCAGGGAAGCGCTAATGAAGGGAAAACACACTCGAATATGCCAGTATGATCAAAACAAACAATTATTGGGAGGGCTGAGAACGGCCCGGACTCTTCAGGGTGGTTATTCCGAGCGACGTGCGCCAACTCCGCCGCATTCATCGCAAAAATTAGCGCACTTTGTGTAACAGTGAGAGCTTCGCAATTACCAGCATTGCTCTTGAGTGGCAGACGCCATGAAAGCATTAATGGCAGCTGCACCGGGACGCCTTGCGATATCAGCGGAGGGGGAGAAGGAAGGGTAAATGAGGCTGAGTGAGGGAGGGGAGAGAATGAGAGCAAATGGGGGAGAGAGAGAGTGGGGGACGTGTATGCGGCTGCCTGCGCTCCACCAGCTAATTGTGTTTATTCCTCTTAATTTGTCCTGAGTGCTAAATCGGTGCTCTTCAGCGCTGGGTGGATGCAATTTGCCTGGCTGTAATAAAAGAACAAGCCTCGCTTCTTTGAAATTGGCCCTCCTCCTCCTCCACCTCCTCCTCCACCTCCTCCTCCTCCTGCTGCCTTGCTCCCCCGGCTCGCAGAGCAAATGGCACCAGGGCTTCCATTTGCTCATGTCCATTTGCACTGGTTAACTGCGATCCCTCTCAGAGGATGAATGTTCAGCATTAGACGGGTTATCCAGAGTTTGTTCAGAGTTCTCCAAGAGCCAAGAGCCCAAATCCAGCTGCTACCGGCCCAGTTTGTCCGGCCCCTCCACTGATTTCCATGATCCAGTTAAAACACTACAAGCAACCAGTAGCATTTAAAGGGGAAGTATGTTGACGTCTCAAAATTGCTGTTTAATTAAAGTTTACGATGTAAACGACGTCATGCAGAGTGGTTTGGTTCCGAAATGCTCGGTTCTGGAGAAACTGGCTCAGTAAGAATTGGTCACAGTGGTGGTAAATGGAACCAGGCGTATAAAAAGTTTTAGGCCCTTTAAAAGAGGGAACTCAAAGGAAGTTGTTACAACGAAAGGTCATGAATACACCGCCTGACCCCCGAGACGGCGTTCGACCATCATTTCGAGAAGGTTTTGGGCTAAAGCATTCATGGTGGAGGGATACACGCAGGGCGCTGGAAGGCAAAATAGTCCCTAAGAATTTCAGAATTATCTCTATTTTACTATCATAAAAACTCAAGAAGACGCATGTAGGTTCACTGGTGGGTTAGATTAATAAATAAATTGCTATATTTGCATATTTTTTATTTTTTTTTAACCATTTAGCAGATCTTGTGGCATCCCATTGGGGTTCAATTCTAGGGCCTATTTAATTGTAATTTTCACAGTAATGGAGTTATAAGAGGGAATATGTGGTGTGTGGGTTAACATTTGGGGTTTAGGGACTTTATGAATCTGTAATTTATTCAATAAATGTGGATCAAATAAATTCGGTAGAGAACCGATATAAAAAAAAAATTGGATTTTGTTCATCAATTCTGAGTTACTTTAGATAAGTCATCAAATTTCTGACCTAAAAAATTATATTTAGGTGTATTTAGATGTTTTCACTTCCACTGTTGTCACAGTGGGTCAATAGATACATCCTGGATGTGTCTGATTCGTTATTTAGGCTTTACAAGTTCAGGGAAATTTCGCTAAAATGATTCTCGAAAAGATTTCTAATCAACCGTCCGACGCAGATAGACACCAGGCTATAAAAACCACTGGATGCTGCTGCTGCTGGTATTGGAATCTGAAAGGACCGGAAGATGAGGGAAGATGAGAACAGCTGGGATCCTGACAGCGCTGCTCCGCCTGAGACGAGCCCCGTTCAGAAGAACAGAAAGCTTCTTCTCTGAGGAGCTCCAGAAATCACAGCCTTCTCGCATCCTTCTCGCTCGGGCCGGGTCGGGCCGGAGATGGGCTTTGTGCTAGCCGGAGTTCAACAGGTTGGCGTCTGTGGACAGATAAGCAGCAGGGGGCTTCGGCGGCCGTTGCAGACGACAGGATTGATCCCGCTAGTTTAATTTCATCTGGCTCTTGGCTGCACGCCTGCGTGTGGATGTGGAGAGACTGGCTGGTGTTCCTCAAGTCCTGAGGCCGACTGATAAAGCTAAAGCCCAGCTGTAGCCACCTCAGCGGCTTTAGCCCCCACCTCCACACACGGCAGATTTTAAACCAATGATATGCTTCGCTTGTTTTGATGGTGCTCAGTCAGGATCTGGTCACTACTGGAGGTGTACATCTCTGATGCCAGGGCGATTAAGTTAGATAAGGAGCATGTCAGTGAATATCAAAATTCACCATCACAAGATTCAGAATGGCACTGAATGCACAAATGTGGCCGTTTACACTGTAGTGGAATATAGGAGTATACGAACATGTCGATATATCGAAGTATCGCAATATTATGTTTCACGATATCAATTCTCAAAAACACAGTATAGATTTTTTTATAATTAATTTACATTAGGGAAGCACTGAAATTAATTTTTTGGTCACAACTGAAACAGAACATAAAGAAACATTTGACCCCTTTTTTTCATTCATTTAGCCATTTTTACTATTAGATAAATTAAACAATAAACCTAATTGTTTATTGTCTTGCTTTTCAAAAAATAATAAAATTACAAAAACTACAATTTTAAAATATTTCTTGAACATTGAACATTTTAACATCCCAGCAGACATACCAACAAAGCCCAATATGACTTAAATAAAAAATAAATTAGCAAATTTTTGATGCCCCCATAAAAGATATAATTATCTAAACAATTAAATGTCAGTATAACATAAAATATATATATATATATATATATATATATATATATATATATATATATATATATATATATTTTTTTTTATTTATTTATTTATTTTTTCATTTGCCCCCAAAGTTATTAAAAATAATGAGTAAAACCACATATTTGTTTTATCCCCCTTGTGTATCCTATTAGGCCTATAACTGACCTGAGAATTGAACCCGTCTGTATACCAATAGCAAAGAAAAATGTACCCTTCTTGATGGACCTTTAAGCACTGATTATATCCTCATCACCATAACTTAAGCAAATTATCACAATACTATAAAATATTGTCATATTGCCCATCTCTTACTGTAAGCAAGGTGATCAAGAAGGTACACAGAGAAGATGTGTGTTAAATTAAATATGGGAGAATATTTGTATGGTCCGAAAATGAATTCGTACCACTGTATCGCGATATATCGTATCATCAGGTTCTTGTCAAACACATAATATAAATATAAAAAAGCAATAACAGATATAACATGACAAAAAGCCTGAAATGGCAGGAATTTAAGCGCCGTTGTATTAAATATTATTATTATTATTATGATTATGAGTCCAACTCAGAACCTACATATAAAGGTTCTTCGTACTCCAGGTGTCTCTATTGCAAACACGGTTCTTGCTCAGAGAACCTTTCAGAGCGTCTTTATAATGTAGACTGTATCGACTGAAGTTCATTACAGTCTAAGTGTAAAGCTGCCAATCCAGTGTACTCCATTCCCCACCACCCCCACCAGAAGCCCCCCATTCTTCTGCTCGTGCCGTTCCACGGCGGACCCTGATTAACACATGTTGTGGATGAGGGGGCAGCTTGTTCTCGCCGCTCTCCAATTTTTCTGCTTGGCCTGTCTTTAGCGTTTTAAACATGGTGGCCAGCTGGCACAGCCGGGCTGATAGTGACCCCACTCCCCCACCCCCGCCCTGTGTGGACAATACAGGTCGGTCATGAAACCCACCCTTCCTGAGCTATAGCCTGAGTTACGGCCCCCCGGGAGCTTCAGAGAGGGAGCCCATTCTCCATGGCTGCAGGTCAGGGGGAACCGACATGTGGTCAGGTCCATTAATTCTCCACTCTGGGTGTCTAACCTACACTTTAACCTACACCTTAATCTACACCTAAACCTAACTTTAACCTACACCTAAACCTAACCATAATCTACACTTTAATCTACACCTTAACCTACACCTAAACCTAACCTTAACCTACACCTAAACCTAACCTTAACATACACCTAAACCTACACTTTAACCTACACCTTAATCTACACCTAAACCTAACTTTAACCTACACCTAAACCTAACCATAATCTACACTTTAATCTACACCTTAACCTACACCTAAACCTAACCTTAACCTACACCTAAACCTACACTTTAACCTACACCTTAATCTACACCTAAACCTAACTTTAACCTACACCTAAACCTAACCATAATCTACACTTTAATCTACACCTTAAACTACACCTAAACCTAACCTTAACCTACACCTTAACCTACACTTTAATCTACACCTTAACCTACACCTAAACCTACACTTTAATCTACACCTTAACCTAATCTGAACCTAACTTTAATCTACACCCGAAACCTATACCTAAACCTAATCTGAACCTACACCTTAATCTACACCTAAACCTACACCTAAACCAAATCTGAACCTGCACCTTAATCTACACCTAAACCTAACCTTAACATACACCTAAACCTATTCTGAACCAAATCTTAACCTACATCTTAATCTACACCCAAACCTAATCTAAACCTGCACCTCAATCTACACCTAAATATAATTTGAACCTAACCTTAACCTACACCTTAATCTAAACCTAAGCCTATTCTGAACCTACACCTCAGTCTACACCTAAGCCTATTCTGAACCTACACCTTAATCTACATCTAAACCTAATCTGAACCTAACCTTAACCTACACCTTCAACTACACCTAAACCTAACCTAAACCTACACCTTAATCAACACCTAAATCTAGTCTAAACCTAACCTTAACCTACACCTTAATCTACACCTAAACCTAATCTAAACCTAACCTTAACCTACACCTTAATCTACACCTAAACCTAATCTGAACCTAACCTTTGACCTATATGGTTGTTTCTACGGGAGATCATGTTGGTCAATCTGATTGCCATTCTTAGCAGGACACTTAGCCACACATTCGAGGTTGTAATATTTTATATATATATATATATATATGTATGTATATATACACACTGTACTGTATATGCACAATAAAGTAGAAGTGCAACAGATACGTAAGATCTCCCAACGTATCAAGGGTTAATAACTGGCCCAAACCGCAGTCGCACCCGAACTGCGACTAAATCTGGACTCCAGTGTTGTTGAAGCTGCTTTTGTGGAGCAGTAAAACCAGCGAGAAGAAAGACGAGGGAATTAAAACCCATAAATCACAGGTTCCTCCTGTTTGCCACCGGGTTTTGTTTTGAGCTGAGAGTATTAATAGTGTAGATGTGAGCCGCGCTAAGCTGGCTAAAGCTGTTGTTGTGCTTGTTTGAGCTTGGCTTGACTGTTGTGGGCAGTCGGGATCTTTTTGGCGAGGGGGTGATGTGAGTGGTGATGGTGGGGGGGGGGGGGGTATTAATGGTGATGTAGTGGTGGTGTTTGGGGGGTTTAGTCACTCAAGTCCATTGGGTTCCTCTTAGCCTGGCGGAGGGAGAGGGTCTTTTTTGGGCTTTTTCATGTGCTAAAAGCGGCTAATCCCCCTAGCTTTTGTATTATGGGGAGCGAAGGCTTGAGGGTGGTGGTTGTCTCTGTGTGTGTGTGTGTGTGGGGGGGGGGGGTAGAAGATGGGTACCCTGGGGGGGGCTTTTTCAGGAGCTGCCCTTTTGTTGTCATTTCACCCAAATCAGCAGACATCTGTTAGGAATAGGCGTGGGTTCCCAGCTGACGGTGGGTGGGGGTTGGGTGTTGGCAGGGGAGGGGGTTAGGGGGTAAATAGGGGAAACGGGAGCTAAATGATGGGTGTATGTAGTTGTTTGTAATGCATGTCATGCAAGACAACCAGGCTAGGGAAAGGGTTCGAAGGGGCGGATTTTGCCGGTCTGGGGCTTTTTGTACAAAATCTAGTTGATCCGTCCAGAAAATTCGGCTAATTTACAAATTAAAGGCCCATATCACACAAAACTGGGCTTTTTCTTACTCTGTTGGAAATGAGAGAGTTTGATGGAGTGAGTACGGCTTCACTCCAGTCCATACAGATCATATATCTGGGAACTAGGCCTAAATAACTGCAGATCCAATACAATACAATGAAGACCAATCAGAACTGAGGTCATTTGCATAGGGTATAGGTCTGTTTGAGTGTAAGAAAGGTTGGAAAACGTTAAAATTGGGCCATTTTTTGGGGGGTTTTAGCCCCTGGGACAAATTGTTGAATACGTGCACATTCTTGCCCTTTGCCCCTGGCTATTCCTGGCACTAATGACAACACAGGCCTCTGGGGGAGCTGGGGCGGTAAAAGCGAGTGCTAGTATGTGGAGGGGGACCATTGGAGCATCCATGCTACGGAGCATCCGTCAAGTCTAGATGGGGTTAAACATTAGAGTAAATATCTGCCTGTCAATGAAGGCCATGTTCCCTTAATTAAGGATGACAAAACGGCCGGGCTGGAGAAGCAGTGAGCTCTACAGCCTCTAACTAGCGCAACTGTCACCATGTGATTAAGCGTTGTTGGAAAGCTCCCTCTTTATTATCCCTCTTATTTTTTTTTGAGGCGAGGAACTCCTCTTCAATGGAAATCACTTCTCCTGCTCGCGCTTTGCTTTTAGACTCAATTATCGTGAACAGATTTTCCACTTTTGGATTTTTTCACTTTTCCCCCTCCGTTATTTCCGTTGCTTCCGCAGCTTCCCCGCCAGTGTGTTCCACCCTTGCTTAGATAAAAGAGGGCTTTCTACAGTACCCCCCCCCCCCCCCCCCCCCAGAGGATTAGTCCATGGCTAGCTTGCGATTCAAGTCAAGTTGTGCTTGTTAGCATTTAAAAAAAATGCACGCCAGTATGAGCCCAAATGCTTTTACATGAAAGGTCAGCGCTAAAGCCTGGTAATTACCACTGCTCCCTGTTCCCTATTCTCCGAGCAGGGAAGCGTTGTTGACGGCTGTACAAGTCGGGACGCCGGCTCTGAATCATCGGGCCGGAATGAAGCAGACCGCGTTTCTTTCAGCTCAGAGGATCCGTAACGTTCCCGCCACCTCTTAGCGCAAGCTGACATTTCGGAAAGTTCTGGAGCGGGGTTTTGGACTGCGGGTTTTGGACTGCGCTCAGGTGGGCGTAATAGGCCTCAAATAAAATAGGGCCATCAACCCTAGAAGCCTAGAGTGTCTCGCTTCGGCATGTCCAGATGGAACAACCGCAGATCCGCCGCTTCCAGAGCTCTGTAGCCGTAATTGGAAAGTGAAATAAATGGAAATAAGTAAATGAACTCCTGTTGTCTGGGTGTCGGCGGAGATAATCCTGCTTAAAAGTGATAGCGCCCCGGGGAAGAGCGGCACGGCAATCCGTGAGAATCAGCGATTCGGAGATTCGGAGATTCGGAGATTCAGAGATTCAGAGATTACGGGCGCTCCAGGGCGGGGTGCCAAGCTTATTTACTTATTTCCAGGTTTTGTTTTGTATTGTTTCCCCTCCTTCCTAGCGTTCCACTCTCACCTCCAGCAGGGCTCTTTTCCTCTCTTTTGTAACGGGGGAGAAAGATGGTAAGTGAGGCGTGAAGCCGCGTTCGGCTTTTGTTTCCGAAAGTGGGGATTTGTAGGGGATGAGCGCGGCGCTCCTGAGATTAGAGCCCGAGCCTAACGACACCTTTCTGCCTCCCTTTATTAGCTGCTCCCGCCTTCCCTCGCCGCTCGCTCTGACCTTGTTTCGGCATTGGCTAGGCGCAGTGGCTAATATGCTGCCGGTGGAGATTTGCAGGCGGCGGAGGAGGTGAGCAAGCAAGTGGGGAGGGAGTGAGGGCTGAATAGGCCGTTATCTTTCTACTGTCTTTTCATAGTTTGATTGGAAGGCCGATAACGTCAACAAACGAAGGAGGTGTAACTCGCGTACGGGCGGATTAAGGCTCTGTGCCGGTGGCCCGGTGCAGCCGTAGGGTTGAGCTCGGAAGAGATGAGCCGATAAGGCGTAATAGAGAGATGCTTGCATTCGGAATAGGGACATCCTGATCATCCCTTTGCCCCCAGGCCCGATCCGAGTCATTTAGTACTAAGTTTAAGCCTTGAAATTGATGAAAATTGATTTGGCGATGGCAACAACCAAGCTGATGGACAAGCTGTGTCCCAGCGGCTATACCTCTTAGGTCATCAGGGCATTGTGAGGCCGAACCCTGGCGATGGCACAGCCGTCCATGCCCAGTAATCCACACAACAGAGCACCGTTGGCCCTTCTCTCTTTCTTTCTCTCTCTCTCTCTCGCCCTATGGTTGCCAGGATGGCAGTTTTGCTGCCAAATTGGGCTCCTTTAAAAATGCATTCGCAGGTGAAAATGTTAAGGCTGCAGGGTACTCCACGTTCAAATTGTGCCGCGGCCGGCAAGAAGATTTGATACTTTGATTGCAGGGAGTAGAAAATGAAAATGGAGCATGTTATGAATGCATATTGATCCTGGCGGCAAATAGCTGGCAATCCAAGGACGATAGACGTGGCAGAGAGTGAAAGAGTGTGGCCCTTTTGATGGCGGGTCTTGACCGTTCTAAACTTGAAAAAGGTGAATATCCAACAAATTGATTTTCTGAAAGGCAACACTGACAAATGAATTCACTGTATGGACAGAAGTATTGGGACCCCTGCTTATTTTTCTGAAGTGAAGTCAGGTTAGTGAGGTCAGGATGTTGGATGATCACCATCCCACCCCAAAACACCACCTTGTCCCAAAACATTTGGACATGTAGTGTATAGTGCATTGAAGTTTGGACTTTTTTGAGACCTGGCAACCCTGTCCTTCTTCTTCTCCCCGTTACTCAGCTCATGCTAGATTATTTGGATCATGTTCGCTGTGTAAGTGCGTTGAGTATGAACGAGCTGCAATCTCATATTTTGCACATGAGTATATTAATCTTGTACGAAAGCTGACTAGCCCAACCGCGGTTGTCATAGTTACTGTTCTCTGTGTTCGTGGGGCAGTAGTACAGATGATACCGATCCATTAAAATATGATTAAAATTTCAGATTGGTTCAGCTCGGAAGAACGCTGTCCATCTGGCAGAAGAGCGGGCACTGAATGCTAATGATGATGCTAATGGAGGCCTGGAGCTCTGGCGTCCCAGCCTTAGGGTCCGGTAGCTTCAGGCCGGGACAGGGCTAGCTCGGAGGTGGCCGGAGGCCGAGAAGTGAATGGCCACCCCGTGGCCCCCACTTCTTATGGGTGGAAAGAGAGCAGGGGATCTGGTTGTCATCTCCGTAGCATTAGCATACAGATAAAGATTTGCCCGAAGGCTTGCCCATGTGTGTGGGCGGGTTAGGGGTGATGAACGATCTATAAGCAGCCCTTGATGGGACATGGATAAAGACTGCCCTGCATTATTTTGGCCAATTTATTTGTCCATCTTCGGTCAAGCCTCCATCACTAAGGCTAGTCTACACCACAAGAGTGGACACGAAAGCATTAGAACTGGATCTCAGAGCAATGGAGGAATGTGGTCTGTGCCACAGGAACCCGAAATCTCATCAAGTGGTTTGACCTCGCAACTTTGAGTGCTTTTTGAGAGATGCCATAGAAGAACCACTTTTGGTTCTATAAAGAACCATTTTTGGAAAAGAGATATGTGTAAGGAATCTTTTCAATAGTGATCATCTATGGAATTGCTCAAAGTACCACAGATACCACCTTCAGAGGTCTTGTAGAGGAACTGTTTGGAGTTTTAATGCCATGAGGATAAACAACAGCACACTAGGCAGGCGTCCATAATGTTTTGGCTCAAATATAAACAAGTTATTTACATTTACATTTACGGCATTTAGCTGGCGCTCTCATCCAGAGCGACTTACAAGGTTACTCGTATTACAGAGGTAGGCCAATGTAGTGTTAGGAGTCTTGCCCAAGGACTCTTATTGGTGCAGCACAGCATAGTCACCCAGACCAGGAATCGAACCCCAGTCTCCCACATGGTGTGGCAGCTCAGAGTGGTGTTATCTGTTGCGCCACACCAACCACGAGTTATACACTTGTTTATTATTGTGTAATATTATTATTATTGTTATTCACTCTATATCGCTGTAAAGATATCGGGAACCCACATAGGCTCAAGAACAGTCATTCCCATGCATTAATCCTCTGTATCAAACTGGCCGTATGAATGAGTGGCCCCATAATTCCCGGGAATGCAACTTTCACTGGAGATTTCTTACAGCTCGCCTGTCTAATGATGACGGAGATGCCTTCCGACAACAGTTCGAAACCGCATCCCGCCATACCAGTGACTTCTTCAGTATTGCGAAAGACTAATCATTGCGATATTGTTTATCAGGCGATATAACGCTCAGCCCTGTGGACGAATTCCTGTTTCCACAAGCTTCGCAGTTCTTCTTCTTTGTGTATTGTGGCCTAATTTAAACCTCAGGCTGTGAGAAGAGTAAGACAGAGGTAGCTGTCAGGCATGCACACGCCGAACACACCCCACAGCATTAAGCACCGTTTAAGCCGAAGAGCCAGTCTGCTAATAAAGTGCTCGGCCTCCACTGTAAATCATAGTCTGTAGTTGTGTACACATCGTTAAGGCAGAAGGCATTGCAGCAAACTGTGGTGTAAAGCAGCACTGCTTGGGTTCGGAGATAGTTAAAGCCTATAGGAGTGATGGATGAGCATTTTGCCCTTGTTTTTTTTTCCTCTAAGAGATATTTGAATCTTAAGAAGAAGGGGCTGAGTAGGAAAAAGGAGGGGAAAGCTGCTGGGCGCTCAAGGTCAAACAAAAGACACATTTCTGTGGAGCGTATGACTCAATTACCAGCTTTTGAAGTGGGATTTATTTTGCCCATAGCAAGACATATTGTGGATTACATGATGCTACTCTTTGACCTTACTAAGCTTAATAGAGTACGTGTGTATGTACTGTGATTGTGCCGCGATCTTCCTCGTTCCATCTGGCATTACGGTTAATGTTAAAACCTGTTCAATCGCTCATTAATTCTGTTAATTCTGTTAATTTTCCTCCGCAGACCTTTTTGGAGTTGGATGTCAGCAGCAAACCTAATGATACTACATGTATAACAGTATTAAGTTTGCTGCAGATATTCTCGCTGAAGGTCCTCAGGCCGTGAGAATAGTAGGACTGATGAGCCAAAAAGTTAATGACCAGTTACAGATGAGGAGAGCAGGGTTGATTGTCCCATAACTTTAACACATGTGAAGACCTGGCATGTTTGGTAGATAGTAGCTAAGCAGTAGGTTTTAGGAGGCAATGGGGAATCAAAAACATCTAAACCGGCGCTGGAACAACCAATCCTATCAATCCTTCACCTCGTCCCCAACTCCTCCTATCCAAAAGCTCCCGAGAACACGGTTCTTCCACTGCTCCATGGCTCAATGCTGCTGGGAGGGCCACACCTGGCATTAGACATAGTGCCAGTAGGTTCAGTACGCCTACCTGCTCTAAAGAGTCTTAGTCTATTGGCAGTACTTCTCTACAGGGACTAGGAAAGTGGTGTGTGTGTGTGTGTGTCTGTGCCAGCAACTGGTGCAACTTAAAGTAGGCGAATGCATTCATTAGAAGAGGTGTCCACAAACATTTGGACACATAGTGTACGCCCGTGAACAGTCATTCTTACACATTAATCCTCCTGTATGGATGAGTGGGCCCATAGTGCTGGGAATTCAGCTTTCACTGGAGATTTCTTACAGCCCGGCTGTCTAATGATGACAGAGATGCCTTCCGACAACAGTCCAGAACCCGTGTCCGTGCTACCAGTGACCGAACCAACGGGCTTCACCAACCGCGGCAGCCAGTCTTTTAATAGCACTCGGTTCTTCTTACTGTTCCCGTTTTTTTCTCCTCAAAGATGAACTCCAAACTTCAGAGGAGCACAAGCACCACACTGAGCCATGTGTATTGATTTCTCTACGCGTGCCAAACACGCACACACACACACACACGTGCACGCGTATGAACTCACAAATACACGTGCACGCACACACACACACACACACACACACACACACATTTGCACACGCTTGGCAGCACACAATAGCAGTGTGAGGCCTCAACTGAAGATAAGAGAGAGAGACTTGCTTTGTGTCTGTCCTCCAGAGAGAGAGAGCGAGAGAGAGAGCGAGAGAGAGAGCGAGAGAGAGAGCGAGAGAGAGAGAGAGAGAGAGAGAGAGAGAGAGAGAGGAAGAGTATAAAAAGGGGAGAGAGAGAGAGAGAGGGACAGAAGGACAGAAAGACAGAGGAGAGTGAGGGAGAGATAAGAAGTGGGACTTGGAGGAAAAGAGATAAAGAGAAGGAGAAGAGAGATAGTGAAAAGGGGAGAGGAGCGAGAGAGAGAGGTAAAGAGAATAAGGGGATAGGAGAGAGAGAATGAGAGAGAGAGAGAGAGAGAGGTAAAGAGAATAAGGGGATAGTAGAGAGAGAAGGAGAGAGAGAGAGAGAGAGAGAGAGAATGAGAGAGAGAAGGGGAGAGAGAGAGAGGTAAAGAGAATAAGGGGATAGTAGAGAGAGAAGGAGAGAGAAGGAGAGAGAGAGAGAGAGAGAGAATGAGAGAGAGAGAGAGAGAGAGAGAGAGAGAGAGAGAGGGAAGAGTATAAAAAGGGGAGAGAGCGAGAGAGAGGGACAGAAGGACAGAAAGACAGAGGAGAGTGAGGGAGAGATAAGAAGGGCGAGAGGGACTTGGAGGAAAAGAGATAAAGAGAAGGAGAGGAGAGAGAGAGAGAGAGAAGGGGAGAGAGAGAGAGGTAAAGAGAATAAGGGGATAGTAGAGAGAGAATGAGAGAGAGAGAGAGAGAGAGAGAGAGAGAAAGGTAAAGAGAATAAGGGGATAGTAGAGAGAGAATGAGAGAGAGAGAGAGAGAGAGAGAGAGGTAAAGAGAATAAGGGGATAGTAGAGAGAGAATGAGAGAGAGAGAGAGAAGGAGAGAGAGAGAGAGAGAATGAGAGGGAGGGAGAGGGTGAGAGAGAGAAGGAGAGAGAGAGAGAGAGGGAGAGGGAGGGAGGGAGAGAGAGAGAAGGAGAGAGAGAGAGAGAGGGAGAGGGAGGGAGAGGGAGAGAGAGAGAAGGAGAGAGAGAGAGAGGGAGAGAGAGAGAGAAGGAGAGAGGGAGGGAGAGGGAGAGGGAGGGAGAGGGAGAGGGAGAGAGAGAGAAGGAGAGAGAGAGAGAGAGGGAGAGGGAGAGAGAGGGAGGAAATGGTATGCTTTAATAATAAGCTGTAAGAGTGAACTGTAGTGTGTGTATTGAGCGCTGGGTGAATTTGACCCGTGTGTGTGTGTGTGTGTGTTGTGGTTTTGATGATGTGGGTACACTTCCCTTTGTTCTGTGCTGTTGGTTGGGGGGGGGTGCTTCTTGGGAGGTCTATTATATTTCCCCTTAAGATTCAACAGTGATTAAAGTTTGGTTATGTGTGTGAGTGTGTGTGTGTGTGAGTGTGTAAGTGTGTGAGTGTGTAAGTGTGTGTGTGTGTGTCTATCTTGCATATGAACAGGAATGATCTGTCCTGCTGTTTGGTTCAACATAAAAGTATTAGCTGTGTGTGTGTGTTTTGTTTTTATACATTGCACCTGTTCATATACATCAGCACCTAATATCAGCAATCTAATATATATATATATATATACTTTATATATACTATATATATATGTACTTACATTAACTTGCAAATTTGGGATGTATTGTTACATGTAGTAACGTATAGTAGCTATATATATATATATAATACTACATATATACATATAGTATATAGTTATAGATATGGAGCTATTAGTACATATAGGTACATACATACACTTATAAAACATACAGTGATAAGAGGGCCACATGTCCTGACATTGTATTAAAACAAGTGTGTGTGTGTGTGTGTGTGTGTGTGTGTGTGTGAGTGTTCTGCCCTGTGCCCATAGGTACCGAGTGTCACGCCAGTGTAAATGATATCATGAACTGCCCCTTTCCCCTCCCTCGCCCACCTCACCCCACCGTAGCCGAAAACTGACGAAAGCATGCCACATATTCCATTCATCCCTGCTATAGACATCCCCAGGCCTGCCTTCACTTCCCAGAATTCCCTTTGGCCGTCTCAAGCACAGTCGTAGTCGTGTGGATGCCCTCTTATCACTTTGCCTGCAGTGTGGAGCTGCCGCTGCCCAGTGCCCCTTTCGCCCTTTAATTATAGAGCTTCTAAATGCGGCCTCGCTCTCGGCCGGCTAAATAAAGGCTTCATTCGAGTGGCTGAAATCATGTTTGAAGGAGCACTCCACAGCGTCCTCCACCCTAAACACGGCTCCCTGCACGGAACTGTTCACAACATCCAGGATTCGCTTGGATACGATACAGCGGCGTCTCCATTCCGTACACTGTACTTTACGCTATACAATGGCTGAAAATGGGGCTTTTGGACAAAAGTATTGGGACACCTGCTTGTTCATTGTTTCTTCTGAAATCAAGGGGATTAAAAAAAGAGTCGATCCTGCTTTTGTTGGAGGAACTGTCTCTACTGTCCAGGGAAGAAGACGTTCTGCTGGATTTTGGATGAGCATTGCTGTGAGGATTTGATTGCATTCGGCGAGGAGAGCGGTAGCAACATCAGGATGTTGGATGATCTTCCCCACTTCACCTCATATCACCCCCAACTCCCTAACTCATCCCAAAAGTATTGGATGGAGCTCCACCCCCATAATTCCAGAGAACACAGTTCTTCCTGCTAGGGGGGTGCTTTACACCCCTCTAGCCCACGCCTGGCATTAGGCATGGTGGCACTATTTCTCTACAGGGCCTGGACAAGCTGTGTGTGTGTGTGTGTGTGTATTGCACATCTGTGTCAGCAATGGGTCCAACTTAAAGTAGCTAAATGCATTCATTATAAAGGCTGTCCAAAAATATTTGGACATTGGATATCTAACCCCACTGTATTCCACACGCTCATGCTGAACCCCGTCCCGATTATAGTGTGTGTGTGTGTGTGTGTGAAGGGGGCTGCCGACTTCTGCGAGAAGCCAGTGGGCAGATGTTTCTCCTTAGCTTCTCTCATACGTGTGTTTGAGTCGGGGGTCTGTTCTTTACGAGCAGCTCGCTGTCCGCCATGATGCCTTCTGTGCCACAGATGGATGCTTGGAAAGATGCTCGAGTATTCCTTTAATGTTGAAGCTATTTGGTAGCGGGTGGTTGTTACTCATAGTTGCTTCATCATTTGAACACACACATACACACTCGCTCACACACACACACACAGCATGACAGAAAGAAAAAGAGGCAGTTTTGCTCCCCTGCTATTCCTGCTCTCCAAAATAGACAGTTTCTTTGTTCGCAGGCAGTGATCTCACTTGATCTGGGTTTGTGGCGGTCATTAGCGTAAGTGATTGCGTGCACTTGACCTATTTGCAAGGGTGTGTGTGTGTGTGTGTGTCAGAGGGGCTGTGGGGTTATCCAGCTAGGTCTGAGAAGTGCTTTAACAACACCCCCCCCCCACACACCCCCCCAGCTCAACTCCCAAAAAAAAGGCAACAGAAATCCGACCGATAAGATACACTACATGGCCAAATGTTCGTGGACACCCCTTCTAATGAATGCATTCAGCTACTTTAGGTTGCTCCCACTGCTGACAACAATTGCACACACAGCTGGTTTAGACCCTGTAGAGAAGTGCTGCCAATAGAATAGGACTCCATGGGGCAGATAGATGGCTGCCATGCTGCCTAATGCCAGGCATGGGCTAGTAGAGGGGTATAAAGCCCCCCAGCAGAATTGAGCTGTGGAGCAGTGGAAGAAGAACTGTGTTCTGTGGAATGATGGTGGTGCATTATCCAATACTTTTGGATGGGAGTTTGGGGTGATGATCGCTGAATGCAATCAAATCCTCACAGCAATTCTCCTCCAACATTGAGTAAAAAGCCTAGAGACAGTTACTTCAACAAAAGCAGGAGAAACTCTTTTTACTACCCTTCATTTCAGAAGAAAGAGTGGATGAGCAGGTGTCCCAATACTTTTGTCCTCATTGTGTATAATGTATAATTAGCGATGCGCGCCGGGCGCTTCTGTGCCGCTCAGTCAGGAGGGAGCGGTTCCTACGTGTCGGAAAGTCTGAGCATGGCGTGCTTGTAATTTGTCGAGGCTAACCTTGTTAGCATTGGGTGGTCAGTCCCTGGCTTGGCGGGCCGGCCGCTCAAAGGCCCTGTGGAGCTCTGCTGCATTCTTGCGAGCTGACCGAGGCCTTGTGGTCCGACTCCGGGTCCTTTCATGTGGACTTGTTGTTGTTTGTTTCCGTCCTTGAGTCGCTTACAACAAAGTTAGCGTGGAGCTTTTGAAGTAAGAAAAAAACCTCTGAAGTGTTAGAATCCCGTTTTGGAAGTTTGACTTGGGAAGTTAAAAAGTAAAGCAAGTACAGAAACGGGTGTCTCTCTCTCCCTCTCTCTCTCTCTCTCTGTCTCTCTCTCTCTCTCTCTCTCTCTCTCTCTCTCTGTCTCTCTCTCTCTCTCTCTCTCTCTCTGTCTCTCTCTCTCTCTCTCTCTCTCTGTGTCTCTCTCTCTCTCTCCCTCTCTCTCTCTCTCTCTCTCTCTCTCTCTCTGTCTCTTTGTCACTCTCTCATAGCAGTTATATAACTAGAGAGACTGTCTCTGTCTGTTTTTGCTATGATAGTCCAGGTGGTTTCTGTGGCGTTGGTGTGGATGGTTGCTATGATGTTGCTAGGGAGTCTCTCTCTCTGTCCTCTATCTGTTTGTCTCTCTCTCTCTCTCTCTCGCTCTCTCTCTGTCTCTCTCAATTAAAGTTAGCTTTGTTGGCTGCGCTATGATCTGTCAGGTGTTTTCTGCAGTGTTAGTAGGTTGTTGCTAGGTGGTTGCTAGGCATTCCAGGTGTTGTCTGTGGCGTTGCTAAGTTGTGACTAGATGGTTGCTATGGTGTTGCTAGGTGGCTGCTCACCCTCTCTCTGTCTCTCTCAGTTAAAGTTGGCTTTGCTGGCTATGCTATGGTCTTCCAGGTGGTTTCTGTGATGTTTTTAGGTGGTTGCTATGATGTTCCTAGGTGGTTGCTCTCCCTCTCTTTTTCTGTCTCTCTCTCTCTCCTCTATATGTATGTCTCACTCTCTGTCCCTCTCTTTCTGTCACTCTCAATTAAAGTTTTCTTTGTTGGCTGTGCTATGATCTACCAGGTGGTTTCTGTAGTGTTAGTAGGTGGTTGCTATGATGTTGTTAGGTCTCTCCTGGGGTATTTTATGTGTTTTCTGTGGAGTTGCTAGGTGGTTGCTGTGGTGATGCTAGGTGGCTGCGCACCCTCTCTTTGTCGCTCTCAATTAAAGTTGGCTTTGCTGGATTTGTTGTGATCTTCCAAGTGGTTCCTGTGGTGTTGCTAGGTGGTTGCTATGGCATTCCAGGTGTTTTCTGTGCTGTTTCCAAGCGGTTGTTAGATGGTTGCTATGGTGATCCTAGGTGGCTGCGCACCCTCTCTTTGTCTCTCTCAATTAAAGTTGGCTTTGCTGGATTTGCTGTGATCTTCCA
This sequence comes from Salminus brasiliensis, assembly GCF_030463535.1. NCBI lineage: Eukaryota > Metazoa > Chordata > Actinopteri > Characiformes > Bryconidae > Salminus > Salminus brasiliensis. The sequence goes on along the minus strand of NC_132894.1, from coordinate 3,525,692 downwards.
AGTGGTTCCTGTTTCTGAAGAACTAAAGCTGAATTTGGAATTTTTCCGGGTTCGAGGCGACGTTCCGAGCAGGACTGTTATTTATTCTTATCGTGAGTTTGTTTTCCGTAACCTGAGACTGAATTCCACCCCCGATTCCCCGGAGCAGCGCAGTGTTGAGATGATAAGAAATTAGAATGGTCTCTGTTGGAGTGTTATTGTAAGCGGAGACTCCGGAGAACCCGGACGGTTCTCTGTTTGCCTGTAGATGTTTAGCGTAACTGCAGTTTTCCTTTTTCCCGAGGAGCTACTGATTCCTCTCAACTCCCCCGTCACGTTCCCTCTCCGTGATTCCCGCTCATTATTCTCCCAGTGTTGTTTGAGTTTCGCTCGGGGACGCCTCGGAGCTGGAACTGCGTTACCCACCTGCATGTGCGGGAAAGCAGCGACTGGACTGTTTTGGAAAAAAGTAACTGTAGAGATGTCATCAGGACACACACACACACACACACACACACACACACACACTCAGAGTGTGTTATGGGCTTGTTTTCATGTGCTGAATCTGATCTTTTTTCTATGGAATGCACTTCTCTCTCTCTTTCCTCTCACCCTGTGTCTCTCGCTCTCCATCTCTCTCACTCTCTGCCTGTTTCTCAATCTTTCTCTCTCTCTCTCTCTTTCTCTAGCTCTTAAAAAAACAACCACCCAGCAATACCATAGCAACCACCTAGGAACCACATAGAAACAGTATAGGATTCCATAGCAAACACATGGCATCTTCATAGAAATAACCTGGGATACCATAGCAACCACATAGCAACTCCCTAGACAGCACCTGGGATTCCATAGCAAACACATGGCATCTTCATAGAAATAACCTGGGATACCATAGCAACCACATAGCAACTCCCTAGACAGCACCTGGGATTCCATAGCAAATACATGGCATCTTCATAGAAACAGCCTGGGATTCCATAGCAAACACATGGCATCTTCATAGAAATAACCTGGGATACCATAGCAACCACCTAGGAACCACATAGAAACAGCCTGGGATACCATAGCAACCACCTTGCGACCCCATAGGAACTGCTTAGCAACAGTAATACAACCACTTTTTATTTTGTGTCTCAGACAAACGTTTACCTTGGCTTATGGAACCTGTACTAGTTATACATCAGTTGTTATTGTTTCTGCTCATGGGCGCCCCTACAGGTGGGGAGTGTAATTCACTTTCACACCACTGCCGTAAACACAAATCATGCTTTGAGCGCCCCCCTCTTGGACAGCTAGCTGCACACATGCATTTGTGGACAAGCTGAGAAATCCATAAGCAACATTGGAGGGTAAAGAAGCATGTGGACTGAGGCGGTCAGTCAGTTGAGCATCACCGTGATTGTGGAGGTGCTGTTGTAGGTGAAGGAGCCGCTCTGGCTCCTGCTCCAGCAGAAGAGCTGAACTCTGACCCAGCCTGAAGTGGTTCCACACTGATAGCCAGTGCGCGTCATGCATTTTTCACTAGGTGTGTGTGTGTGTGTGTGTGTGTGTGTGAATGTGAGTGTATGAGTGCTAGTAAGTGTTTAAATCTGAGTGAGAGAGAGAGAGAGAGAGAGTGTGTGTGTGTGTGTGTGTGTGTGTGTGTGTGTGTGTGTGTGAATGTGAGTGTATGAGTGCTAGTAAGTGTTTAAATCTGTGTGAGAGAGAGAGAGAGAGAGAGTGTGTGTGTGTGTGTGTGTGTGTGTGTGTGTGTGTGTGTGTGTGTGTTTATAGGGAGGGGGGGAGTGAAAGCGCTCCAGGCTAGTTCTGTCATGGTCTCCTGCTTGTGTTCAGAGTCAGACAGTGCAGTGACACTATTTAAGAGGCACCCTAGTTCTGCACACACACACACACACACACACACACACACACACTACAGCTACTACTTCACCCTGCACTAATACCTATTAATCACACCCCCCACTGTCTAATCAGTGCCCTTTCACGCAGACACTGCTAGTGCTGTGTAGACTAAACGGGTTCTGAAATCTGATTGGCTGTTGGCTGAGCCTCATTCAGAGCCCTGTTTTGTGCTTTGCGTCGGATATTACTTTATAATATTAATATTAATAAACAAGCATTAGGGGTCTTAGGGATGGAGCAGGTGGGCTTATCCGACCAGGTTATGGAATTCGGATCCGTTTGCGGGACGGGGAACAATGTTACCCATCATGCTACACCAACCGCTTGTCGGAGACTGATCTCACCATCACTGTTCAGTACAGATTTTGAGGACCGATGACTCTGATATCATCAATAATCAATAACCAAAGCTTATTGGAACATGCACGGTGTGGACAAAAGTATTGGGACACCTGCTGATTCATTGTTTCTTCCAAAATCAAAAGTATTTTGTTGGAGTAACTGTCTCTACTGTCCAGGGAAGAAGGCTTTCTACCAGATTTTGGAGGTTGTAGCATTGCTGTGAGGATTTGATTGCATTCAACGACAAGAGTCGCGTTAGCGAGGTCAGGATGTTGGATGATGATCACCACCCCACCTCATCACACACAACTCCTCAATTCATGCAATCTAAAAGTACTGGCTGGAGCTCCACCACCATCATCATCATTCCAGGGAACACAGTTCTTCTTCCACTGCTCCACAGCTCAATGCTGCTGGGGGGGGCTTTATACCCCTCTACTAGCCCATGCCTGGCATTAGGCAGCATGGTGCCCATAGGTTCGTCATAAATGTATCTATTCCATTGGCAGTTCTTCTGTACAGGAACTAGGCAAGCTGAAAGCTCGGGCTCTGTGAGAGAGAGGTGGTCCTTTATGGAAGTTCTGGAAGTTCTAGCTCCATATGTTACAAGAAAGCCCCCCCCCACCCCCTCTGTTTTGAGTGGAGCTCCAGCCTGGATTGTTTAGATGCTGCTGGTCGAGCTGGACGTCCGTCTGTCTCGTCCCGCTCTGCCAGGGCAACCCCCCTCTGTTATTTTGGGACTCAGTGTAGCTTTGCCTTCTGCTCCACCGCTGGCCATGTCTATAAATACACACACACATACACACTCACACACACACGCTCACGCTCTCACACACACACCTCGTGCAGCAGGAGGCTTTGAAGTAGCCCCTTTTGCCCACCCCATTGAGATCTGAGCAGCAGACAGAGAGTCATGCGGCCCTCTCTATTTCCTGTTACTGTGTGTGTGTGTGTGTGTGTGTGTGTGTGTGTGTGTGTGTGTGTGTGTGTGTTAAGAGAAGGGGACAATAGGATTAGTTCTGAAGTGCTGTGATGGACAGTACAAAAGATCTCTGCTGAGATGGAAGCCAGGCTCTGTGAAGACGGCTCCACGCTGACCTTTGCCTTCGTTTGGAAAGTAAACGTGGCTCGGGTTTCTGACCCGACGGACGCGCCAGTGACCGAAGGCAGCTGCCGTGCCGCCTCGCCGACCGCGGCGTCTCGGGAGCCGGTGTAGGTGTGAGGGAACCTCAAAGGTTTGCGACAGGGTGTCGAAGGCAGCTGTACGCCATGCCGCTACCGAGATACACTGCACGGACAAAAGTATTTGGACGCCCGCTCGCTCAGTGTTTCTTCTGAATTTAAAGGAGATTAAAAAAGAGTTGGTCCTGTCTCTCTCTACTGTCCAGGAAGATGGCTTTATACTAGATTTTGGAGGATGGAGCACTGCTGTGAGGATTTGATTCTGCAAGAATGTGAGTGAGGTCTAGGAGGGTGTAGACTAACACAGGTCTCCTCTAACACGTAAAGCCAGCCACCACTAGCCTCTTTTTTCAGTGTGCTCAGAGGAAAGCATGGCTCCTCAGCTCCCCAGCAGCGTCAGCATTGCCAGTCCCCCACCAGACCACCCCTGAGACAGCAAAGCCAGTTGTGCTCTATCTGTCTCCGGCTGCTGAGGGCAAGCAGCATGACCCGGGATGTGAACCAGCGATCCTTTGGATCATAGTGGCTGCGCCTTAGTCCACTGGACCACTGCGAGTGCTTAGCCCCACTTAGCTGCTACATTTTTAAAGCTAAATTTGCATTATTATTATTATTATTATTATTATTATTATAAATGAGTTATAAGATGGTTATCATCTCATTTTTTATTTTTTAAATATTTTTAAATATTTTTGGGAACGACTATTTCACCTCTTTAGAGTCTCTGTTTTCATAATTTAAAGTAGCCCGCCTAGCTAGTAGCCCGCCTGGCTAGTAGCCCGCCTAGCTCAGTCGGTAGAGCATGAGACTCTTAATCTCAGGGTCGTGGGTTCGAGCACCACATTGGCTGTAGTTTCTGTGGGCAGTGGTGGCTCAGCGGTTAGAACACCGGGCTACTGATAACAGGGTTGTGGGTTCGATTCCCGGGCTCGGCAAGCTGCCACTGTTGGGCCCTTGAGCAAGGCCCTTTACCCTCTCTGCTCCCCGGGCGCTGGAGTTGGCTGCCCACTGCTCTGGGTGTGTGTGTACTCACTGAACCCTAGTTCACGTGTGTGTGTGTGTGTGTTCACTACCACAGATGGGTTAAATGCGGAGGACACATTTTACTGTACCTAGTACAGTGACAAATACATGCAGATAGGTTGCCAGATAATTGAATAATCCCCCGTAGTCTACAGCCCCAAATAACATGGTTTCCCTCAGTTTCACCTCTCAGTAAGCGTCTGGGTAAGTGGTTGTGCTAGAGAGTAGAGTAGGCCCCCAGGACACCTTTCCATTCGCTCTTTCTTTCCGTCTCTCTTTCTCTTTTCGGTCATCGGCTCGCTCTCAGTCGCTGTCCTCCGCCGCACAGAAAAGAAAAACGAAAAAAAAAAACAAAAAAAAAAACGCTAAAGTTTTTTTTTCTTCTTTTTCTCAGCGGCTCTATTTTTAGCCTTCGCCTCGGGTGACAGTGGAAGAGGAGCTGCAGGAGGAGGAAGAATTTGGGTATTCCAGAAAAGCCCTCATTTACTTTTTATTCCCCCTTCTTCTCATCTGGAAGCGCTTGCCTGCTCGTTGTCTTTATTATTGTGATTGCTGAAATTGCCTTTCCGCCCCCTCGTCAAAGGAATTCCCAAAACATTATAGCAGGTCTAAAAGGTATAATAAACTATAATGACTGTGCACCGCCCAGATTTAGAGCACTATTGCAACACTGCATGTCTGGAGCTTCTGCTGGGTTTGAACGGTTGCTGCTTTTCGAGGTGTGGCTGTACGTCTAGGATCAGTTGGGTTCGCCCTTAAAAGATCTCGGGATTTGAGCCGTACCTGGAGCTACGGATTATACCTGGCCTTGATGATGAGTGAGGCTGGAAGCATTAACGGTTGGCAGTGGGCAGCTTTTTAAAAAGGCTAAGGGGACTTTTATTTTGTAAAAATTCACCATTTAAAGGCATAGTTTGTCCAAAAAATCTAACAAAACTGGTTGATCTGTGATCCCCAAAGCAGCCAAGCATCCAAGACATACTTGAGATCTGAAATGTGCTTATTTCATTTAGAACAAGCAATGCTAGGCTAATGTGGCTAACAAACACTGGATTCAGATTGTCACCAATCTCGTCTCGGTAAATAAATGGCAGAAATCTTCATTTAGGTGCTTTAAAAAAATCTATGGACAAAAGTATTTGGACACCTGCTCAATTACTGTGCAGGGAAGAAGGCTTTTATTATTTTGGAGCATTGCTGTCAAGATTTGATTGCATTAATGCTGCTGGGGGGCTTTATACCCCTCTAGCCCACACCTGGCATTAGGCAGCATGGTGCCAATAGCTTCATGTTTGTTTATCTGCTCCACAGAGTCCTATTCTACTGGCTGTACATCTCTAAAAGGACTAGACAAGCTGTGTGTGTGAATTTGCATCTGTGCATCTACAGGGGGTGTCCACAAACATTTGGACATGCTGTGCATTTAGTCTATCGCCTAATTGCCCACCCTCACTTTCAGTATTTCGGGCTCGTGTGGGTTGGGACTGACCTCTGCGGGATAGGTATCTCTGGGAGCACGATCAGCCACCCTTGATTTACTCCCGAGTTCTTTGCCGGGCCCTTCCAGCAGGCCTTTCCCCCTCCCCCCGAACCCCAACCCCAACCCCCCTCAGTCTGCTCATGTTTCATATGCATTCATTTAGTCTAATATTTATTTATTTCCTTATTATTTATTTTATGCAGTCGGGGTTGTTTTGAGCCCCGGGTGGATGCTATCTGCCTCCCGTGTGGAGGCTGAATTTGAAGCGAGCCACTTGACTTGCAAATGACCGGCGATCCGAGTGGCTCGTAGCACATGGCTAACGGAGCGGGATCAGCGACACCTCACATACGCACGAGATTTATTGGGCGCTGTTTCTCCAGAGGGACGAGTCAACCACCCGTCCCGCTCGTGTATATGTGTGTGTGTGTGTGTGTGTAATCGAGCAAACCTGGAATGTGGATCCGCATTCATATGTGGCGGATTTTAATGGAACAGCCAGGAGACTTGCCATTCATGGTGCGCTGGCTGCTCCAGTGCGCACAGCGGAAGCTTTAATTGCTTTCAGCGACGGAGTTGTTTGGTTAAAGTTCCTATAAATCCAGCCGCGCATCACTCCGAGGCGTCCGGGTCGGGGTGGGGGGGTGTGTTTGGGGGTCATGGGAAACCTGCTTGGAGTAATAGCGCCACAAATTTGCTCCGGGGGGTTATTTTAAGGTTCAGCTCTGGAAACTTGGCTTTGCACAACAGCGCTAACAAGGGATGGGTGTTTTTTTCCTAATGTTTATCAGTGATACTAACAAGCAGAGCTGCATAATCTATGATTTGTTTATCATTAGTGCCGTATTGACGATTGCAGTAGGGCCATAAGGGTGCATTATGCAAATGAGCCCTCTGTGAACCAATCACAGTGCTTCTATGGGTGGTCTAATGAATGAAGGTACTCGTAGAAGTCAATTATTTTGTTGGAAATACCGCAGGCTGGCCTTTAGATATGTCATATTACTGATTCACCAGTGTGTTTTCTTTTCATAGAGGTGGGATTGGTATTATTGGATGGCAGGTCAGATGATGCTGAAGTTTGATTGATCGATTTTCGGACATTTTTGATGTTTTTATGATATTTGTAGGATATTGTCTATAGTAAACTACATAGTAAATTATTTTTCTTGGTAGCAGAAAAGTCCAGTGTCATCCCAGCCCGATCCCAATTTATAGAATTGATGAAATTGCTTGCATTGGTGGTGAATGAAACCAGACGTCTGATGAGTTTACGTTACCTCTAAAACTCCCTCACTGCAAGCTATTACACACAATGGTTATAAATATGCTGTTTGATGTCTGAGACATTGTTTTAAGATAGTCTGGAGATTTTGGCCTAAAGCATATTTCTAAAACAAAGCAAACAAGCCAAAGCCGTCTCCAAAGACAACTTTAATTTTCTGATTTTAGTTATTTTTCGGACTTTCCACTATTTTACCATCATCAGCATTCCACACAAATCTCCGAAGACATACGACTGTAGGTTCGCTGGTGGGTTTGGACAGTAAATACAGCTTGGCTGTATTCGTCTTGTCGCCATCGTGACCTCTGGTCCCATTCAACACCGCTGTAAAGAAATCAAGACTTAACGAGATTTTCAAAAATGAAGCACAGTTTCCCACCAAACGCCAAAAGACATTAATTACATCTTCAAGACTAAATTAAACGGACATTTTGATACATTGGTGGACTTCCCCTTTAACAGACCTCCTCACTGAACCTCATATGCTGTAGTTTAGCCCACAGATGGAAAGCTCCTCATTCCACCAATCAAATAGCCTATTCCTCATGCCTTGGCCATAGCCGACCGAGCCCTTGGCGCTTGCGGCCGTAAGCCCTGTATCCTCCCTGTATGCCCACCCTGTCAGTCTGTCTGACATCGACTCCTCCCGGCGCTCGTATATCATACCCGCCTCGGCTCCCTCAGAGCAGGGTTAGATTGAGGTTGACGCTGGAATTGTTGAGGCGGGCCTCTATAAAGCTGCAGATATGCTTGGAATATCCATAACTCTGGCCTGAAGGTTAAGCTGGAGGAATACGTCTATGCTCAGATTGCCGGGGTAATTAATTCACCCCGGGCAACGGAAGCCTTAGCCATATGTTAACCCGTTCTGTAAAGGTTAATAGAAGCAGTCTCTCCAAGGGTAAGGAGCCACCGGTAACCGCGCAGGCTGCAGTTGATTAGCATTGTCCGCCGCGCTTTCCGTCTCCGTTTGGTTGCTGTATTATTTATGAAAAGGCATTTTAGCCCTCAGATGAAGCTTATTAGGGGCCTAATTGTCAGCGGCGTGATGGGAAACCTGTGTGCAGAGAGAGAAAGCTTTCGCTTAACAGCGCACTCCCACACACTTTCATTAAAATGCTGTTGTGAGCAGGGTTGTTTATTTTAGCTCTGGAATGCAGGGGACGCTGTGGGGGGGGGGGGGGGGGTGTATGGGGGGTGTATGGGGGGACAGCTGAAAACCTTCATATGCAGTTGGGCCAGTGAGGACTGTCGGATCCGATGGGCTGTTTGTCCCCCGTTTGTCGCCGAAGTGCAGTCTGGTGATCTCGCACGTTGTAAGCCGCGTCCAAATACTTTTGGATAGTACATGTTGCCGTTTTTTGTATGTTTTGCCATACTGAAGACGTCTAGCCGTGTTTGGGATGCGGGTGTGTGCTGTCCAGACACTGCATTGGACTTTTCTGTGAGGATGCTCGAACCCCATCCCTGCCAGCTGTACTTGTGGGGGGCTTAATTTGATGTTTCACCAAACTGCGGCTTTAACAAAGCGAGAGAACGGACCCCCGCTCCCTCTATTCTCTCTCTGTGTGTGTGTGTGTGTGTGTGTGTGTGTGTGTGAGAGTGCTTCACGGTGAAGGCTGTGTTTAGAGAGGTCGCAGAGTGTGGAGCTGCTGTAGGACAGGTTCTCAGGTGGAGGCTGTGGTTAGAGCCGTGCTGCTTATTTTCCTGGATGCTTTTGTGTCTCTGAAGAACAGAGCGGCCGCGGATCTTTACTGAAATCACCCTCTCCGACAGAGCGGCCGGACGGCCATAACAACACACCCCTCATACCAGCGCATGCCCTGAGTTTATCCGCCTGCCTGTGATGTTTTTCCTCTGTGTGTGTGTGTGTGTGTGCTGTGAGAGCTCAGACGAGTAAAAGATGAAAGATGGGGTGGAGGGAAAAGAGACCAAAGAGGATAGATGGAGAAGAAAATATGAGAGAGAGAGAGAGAGAGAGAGAGAGAGAGAGAGAGAGAGAGAGAGAGGGTGAGTAAAGGCTAAGGAATAAGTGAGAGAGAGAGAAAGTGAGGAATGACAGCAAGAAGACTGAGTAATGACAGAGGGAGGGAGAGAGAGTGAAGGATGAAAGAGGGAGAGAGAGAGAGAGAGAGAGAGAGAGGGCTGAGGAGGGCGAGAGAGATTATAGAGTGAAGGCTGAGGAATGACAGAGAGAGAGAAAGTAAGGAATGAGAAATAGGGGGAGAGAGAGAGAGAGAGAGAGAGAGAGAGAGAGAGAGAGGTGAGGAATGACCGAGGAAGGGAGAGTGAAGGATGAGAGAGAGGGAAAGAGAAAGTGAGGACTGAGAGACAGAGAGAGAGAGAGAGAGAGAGAGAGAGAGAGAGAGAGAGCGAGTGAGGAATGAGAGACAGTGGGTGAGTGGCAGGGTTCAGGGCGGATGGACAAAAGGTCCAGTGTGTTATCAGCTCCAGCAGATCGGCCCCCAGAATACCACAGCTGGTTCACATTTCCACACACAGACGTTTCGGCCAGCTGCACCCCACCGCTCCTGTCCCCCACTCTGTCTGTTAGCACACACACACACACACACACACACACACAGTTGTTTTTATACAATGTCAGGACATGGGGAATATACATTTTACAGAGGCATATACCTGTGTGTAATAATAATACCAATGAGCCAAAACATTATGACCTCCGGTCAGCAGGTAGGCGAGCAGGTGAGCACCTTCTTGCTGTGATCCAGGAAGGGACAAAGCACTTACCAGTGACTGGGTCAGAGCATCTCGGCAGGTCTTGTGGGGTGTTCCAGGTGTGCAGAGGTCAGTACCTACCAAAAGTGCTCGAAGGAGGATGGACAGCCTTGGGTCATGGGCCTCCAAGCCTGTGACAACTCTCTTACAGCAGGTCTCGTGGAGGCCGTGCTGAGTGGTGAGGTCTGCTGTGGCAGCTACTCAACATTAGGCAGGTGGTTTTCATGCAGCTCTGGACTCTGGATTCACAGAGAGGCTGAATAAATCCTGATTTGGAGGAGCAGAAGGGTTTAATGGCATGTTGTCGTGGCTTTTATGGAACGAAGCTTATCGAATGTGACGTTTATAGGATATGAATTACAGTCTGGGTAACGTCTCAGTCCGGGTATGTTGTGCACCTCAGCAGCTTCCCTTTCTGCTCCCCTCTTTGGTGTCACCTGGCTGGCTCTGAAGGTAAATGGGGCATTACTAGAGCTGGGCAATATGACAATATTTTATTGGATCGTGATAAATGTTATGTTTATGATTTTACGAGTGTATCGTAATTATATCGTCAGTGCTTAAGGAGCGCTGATTAACTGCATGTTTCATTACAAAGAGTGTAGCAGTCTTATTTAATTCAATACAGTGAAGCATATTTCATCTCTAAAAATCTCGGTACTCGGTTTGGGAGAGTATTTGGATAGCCGTTGTTTTAAATTTCACGCTATTAGTGCATTTTGTCCACATGATAAAATATTGCGATAAAATATCGATTTTTTTAATGCCCTAAAGTTCGTTTCCCAACATGTTGACAAGTTAATCATGTTACGCTAGCTTTCAGACTCCCGTTAATGTAAGCTAACGAGTTAGCCTTAGCAAGCGCGGCCGACTGGGTTATAACTATCAACTCAGCTAGAGCGAAAAACACTTTCTGAGCCCTGTTAGCTAGCGTTAACAATCTCTAACTAGCGTTAGCTAGCTAGTTTAGCTGGTCAGAGGCTTGCTAACATCATATTTACAAATAAAATCAAACAGAATTGCTCTAATTCTGCAGACAGTAAACACTGTATATGTTACAAAGAGCAGCCAATAACAAATACTAGCGTTAGCTAGCACTAACTAGCCAGTTTAGCTGGTCAAAGGCTTGCTAACATTACAATGCTAAGAATTAAAAGGGAAAAATTCGTACCGTTTTCTCTGATGAGACGGCATGCAGCTAGCTACAGGTTGGAGGCTTGAAATCCTTGCTCGGAAATCCTTGTGCATTTACTGATGCCTGCCTGAAGAATGGCAAAATGGACACAAGGGGCGCTCTAACACCAACCAGACCAATGACGGTATACAGCGCCACCTGTAGGAATTGTTTATATATCGGCCGATACCGATAATCTAAAAAATGCCCCAAATCGGCCCGATTAATTAGTAAATATATCGTCTTTAAATATCGTGATATTAAATCTTTCCATATCGCACCAGTTCTAGGCATTACTTACTGGAACCTGGAATTTCTGATTTGTAGGCCAGTTGGGCTGTGTAACTCCACCCGTCAGTCCCCCTCACTGACATTCCTCCCATTCCTGAGCCGGAATGCTAGTCGGTGCCCAAAAAAGCAGGGCCGACCGTGTTCCCTCAGAGCTTCCCTGTGTGTTTAATATTAAATGATCTCGAATATTTAATGAATGTCTTTAATTGAAGCTCTTCACTTCAGATGAGCTTCTAAAAGTAGGCTGTGAAAGGCTCGGGAATTCTCCAACCACCCCACAGGAAGAATCGCGCAGCTAACAACACATCACATCCAGCTGCTTCCGGATCAGATTGGGCTCATGTAAAAGATTGCCAGTAGGCTCCGAGTGGTCCAGCGGGCTTAGTGTCACTGCCCCTGTCCATCAGCAGCCGGAGCCTGATGGAGCACAATTGGCCTTGCTCTTTCAGGGGTGGGTTGATGGCACTTCTTCTTCCACCCCACATCACTCTCAAGTGTGATCATCTGTTAGCCGTTGTATCGGAGCTGGGGAGCAGGATTTCCGGAGAACCCATAAATGAGCAGCTGTCCCAATACTTTTGTCCATATGTTGCGATTAGCCGATCATGTGGCAGCAGTGCAGTGTATATGATCATGCAGATATGGACCAACCACTTATGATACAGTTGTGGTGAGCATCTCAGCACGCACCACTCCTCCAACCCTGAGGAGGATGGGCTACACCCGCAGAAGGCCACATCAGGTAGCATCATGTAGCAGTGTTCCTAACATGCGCTTATTGAATGTATATTGTGCAGCCCAATCAGCTACTAAGACGGTCCTGCTCGCAAATCAGTGGTTTCTTGGGAGGGGTCCGTGTGCGGTCCTCCTCGTGCATGCTCCACGCAGGTGCTAGCATTCATGCTAAGCTGAGGGATAAATCTGCAGCGTTTGCTTGCCTGTCCTCCGTCCTGGGCTCCCCCTCGGGCCTCGTTATCATCCTCACTTGCTTGCTCGCTTGCTTGCTTGCTCCCTTGCTCACATAGGAGCCCGCGGTTCTCCCTGCCCTGTCTAATCAGGAGCGAAAAGGCCACAGGGAGGGGGAGTATTCCTGTTTTTCCGTGCAGGTTGGATTCTGTGCTGCACATTGCTGGGAATTACACGCTCGGCCCCTGCTGAGGGTGGAGGGTGTCCTTCGGGGAGCGGGCTGATGGGCTTTAGCGCTGCGATTCCAGCCGCTAATGATTCCTCTTTGTTGGTTTCGTGAGCCGAGCTGCTTCTGCAGCTGCCCGTGGTTTCTCGTGGATGTGAGAGACACGTAGAGGCAGAGACGCTGCTGCCTGAGGGAGTCAAGGCGTGCCCCAGGGAGGTGTTCTTCAAGGTTGCTATGGATGGGACTTGGAGCTTTCCCAAGCAGACTTGCTCTAGTGGGCTTTTCTGCAACTGTGCAGCACCAGGAGCCTCCATCCTTTCATGTTGGCAGAATAACAGTGTTGGGTAGCTCTACTACACGTCCAAAAGTTTGTGGACACTTGCTCTTGCACAGTCGCTTTAAAAATCAAAGGCTGTAACAGGGACTTTGTTTCTTCCCTTTACTGCTGCAAATGCCTCTAGACACTAGATTTTGGAACGTTGCTGTGAGGATTTGATGGCGTTCGGCCTTGAGAGCATTAGTGAGGTCAGGTACTGATAATGAATGATTAGAAAATTGACTGTAAATGAACCCACCACCTGCTTCTACATCTTCTACTAGTATCTTCTGTAGTATCTGAAGCTGGATTCTGCTAACCTCACCCTAACTCTTCCAGAACATTGCATTAAATAATCATCACATCGCTCGCTCACTGACTTACACACACACACACACACACACACACTTCTCTTCCCCTGAGACGCTGGATCTCATCAGGCCATATGGAGCAGACTGCGTCTCGCTGAGGCTCGGCTGACGACAGCCAGCTCAGGCTGGTGGAGGAGCTGCAGGCTTCTTCAGTCCTTCACCAGCTTTTTTAGAAGCCCCCCCCTCCACACTTATCTCCCACCCTTATCTCTGCCTGGGAGAAGTAGAGAGTTTTTTTTATCTCCTCAGTCAAACAGATGGAAAGAGAAAGGGACGCACATCACGTGTTTACCGAGCAAATACACTTATCTTCCAATAGCCCCCCCCCCCCCCCCCCCCCCGCACCCCCGGTTCTGACTCTAACGATCGGCCTTGTTCGAGCCGCCGCCAGCGATGCCACATAACTGGGCCCCGCCATTGTCCCCGAGCACTCTTTAAGACTTGGAGCTCTGCCTGTCTGCATTTCAGCGGCTTTTTTGCCCTTTTTTGTTGAGGGGTTGGTGATGAGAGCTGTAACGGCTCTGCCACTGTGCATTGAACAGTGTTTATACTGCACCATTAATCTCAATGTGAATGGGCGGGGCTAACTTGCCAAAGTGCATTATAATAATTATAATAATAATAATAATTATATATATAGATAAAGTATACATTATATATTTATATATATAGTGTGTATATATATGTAATATAATAATTATAACCACTGTATTAAAAAAAAAATGTCGGTATCTCAATCACAAATCTAGCACACAGCCAAATAAGCTCACCCCCCTATGTGCATTTTGGAGAGTCACAGCTTGGAGGCGCTGTGGGTGCTAACTAATTGGTGATCACCTTGAAAACAGGTGGGAAAAAAACAAGCCCACCCTAGTTGCAAGTTTAGCAAGGCTGCATTCGACCGGAAGGCAAGAGAAGGACCTCTGGATGAGCCAGTCTACTAAACCTGTAGACCATTCCCATTCCCAAGACAGCAAACGGCAGCAAGAGCTGAAGCTCTCCTGAGAATGTGAATGGGCGTGGCTAAACTGTGGTAGGCTGAATAGGTGGAGCTATGTAAATGAGTTGGTTCTTATGTATCCCAAATCGGGATGCTTCTGTAGCTTGGTGCTCACATACAAACTGCATGGCCCCCTTTATTTATTATTTCTAATTAATATTTTTACTAAAATTATTAAATTATTTATTGTTATTATATTATTAATACATATTACAAATACTAAATAAATGTGATACAGTTCTAGGCAGCTAGTGGCCAGTAACTGCGCCATCTTCTGGTCTGAGACGGTAAAAGGTAGTGTTGCTCATTTCCCCCTCGTTCCTCCTGTGAACACAGCCCCTTTCTCCATGACACTAGCTGCCTCCACCAGGTGGTCAGGCCACGGAGAGTGGACATAAAGCTACCAAACAACTAGCCTGCCTCACTAATGAAGAACTAGCCTACTTGCTAATGAAGAGCTAGCCAATGTTTCTAACAATGATCAAACTAGCATTCTTCAGTAAAAAACATGTCTTGCTAACAAACATGTCTGTCTAATAAAGATCTAGCCTGCTTGCCAACAAATAGTTGCCTAATGAAGAACTAGCCTACCTGCTACTAGAGAACTAGCCAGAATGTCTAGCAAAGAATGAGCATTGCTCACTAGGAAAGAACTAGCCTTCTTCGCTAAAAACAACAAACCAGTCTGTTTAATAAAGAGCTAGCCTGCTTGCTAACAAAAGACAAACCTGCTTTGCTAACATAGAGCTGCCTAGCACTGGTACCAAACAGCTAGCCTGCCTCACTAACGAAGAACTAGCCTACCTGCTACTAGAGAACTAGCCAGAATGTCTAGGAAAGAACTAGCCTTCTTCGCTAAAACAACAAACCAGTCTGTTTAATAAAGAGCTAGCCTGCTTGCTAACAACAAAACAAAACCTGCTTTGCTAACAAATAGTTGCCTGACACCGCTACCAAACTAGCCTGCTTCACTAACGAAGAACTAGCCTACCTGCTATTAGAGAACTAGCCAGAATGTCTAGGAAAGAACTAGCCTTCTTCGCTAAAACAACAAACCTCCTACTTATGAATATAACTAGCCTGCTTGCTAACAAAGAATTATAGTTAGCCTGCCTCATTAAAACATTGTCCTACTTGTTAATAGAGAACTAGCCAGAAATTCTAGCAAATGATGAGCATTCCTCACTAGGAAAGAACTAGCCTTCTTCGCTAAAACAACAAACCAGTCTGTTTAATAAAGAGCTAGCCTGCTTGCTAACAAATGGTTGCCTGACACCGCTACTAAACAGCTAGCCTGCCTCACAAAGACTCTAGCCTACCTGCTAATAAAGAACTAGCCCGAATAGCTAGCATTTCTAGAATGCGCATCGCACACTAGGAAAGAACTAGCCTTCTTCGCTAAAAACAACAAAGCAGTCTGTGTAATAAAGAGCTAGCCTGCTTGCTAATAGAGAACTAGCCTCTTTATTCTGTGTAATAAAGAGCTAGCCTGCTTGCTAATAGAGAACTAGCCTCTTTATTCTGTGTAATAAAGAGCTAGCCTGCTTGCTAATAGAGAACTAGCCTCTTTATTCTGTGTAATAAAGAGCTAGCCTGCTTGCTAACAACAAAACAAACCTGCTTTGCTAACCAGTCAGCTAGCCTGCCTCACTAAAACAGCCTTTCTAACAGAGGAAAGACCTAGCCTTCTTAGCCTTCTAGACCGTTAGCTTAGACTGGAGAGCGCTGGCGGACGCCGCGCTGGTGCGCTGCCGTTTGATGGAAGAAGTGAAGCTAATGGCTGCGGTTGCTTTGCGTGTGTAATTAGATTTAGGCCGGGCGTAATCCTCAGCCTCTGCTGAAGCAGGGGAAGCAACTTGACAGGAACTAGGCTAACAGCAGGGCCGCTACCCTGCAGTGCACAGACAGTAGCACATGGGTTAGCTCCCAGTCGCTCCCGCCGTTAGTTCTTGGCCATCGCTTGCCGATTGTTACAGTAATGAAAAATTGATCAGGGTGTAATCAGTCCATTCTGCCTGCGGGAGAAAGCGGGGGCGCCATCTATTGCCCCCCTACCCCACCCCTACTCCACAGTGCTCAGTGGAATGATCGATTCATCTGATTGACCTGAATGTGCTCTCGCGCTCTCTCTCTCTCTCGCGCTCTCTCGATCTTGCTCTCTCGCTCTTTCCAGGCTTGCTCTGGGCAGAGGGCAGGAGCAGTGTACGCCCCTCGTCGTCCCCTCTTTCTTTATTTGCGGTTGCTGTTGTTGTTGTTGTTGTTGTTGTTGTTGTTCCAAGAATGCTGGTCAATTGAGCGTAGCTGATAGAGAGGGACTGTACAGGGCAAAGCTCCAGGAGCAGCTCTCTTGTGCGCGAGAGCTTTGGCTTCCTGGCTTCCTCTCTTCCATCTCTCTGTCTCTATTTTAGCTCTTGTACCTTGTCTGCTGTGTGTATGCTTGTTGTTTCTCCGTGTGTGTGAGAGTTGAGTGTGTGTCTGTGTTTTAAGACCCCGCTGCAGTAGAGGGCCCGGGGCAAGGCCTGCTCAGCTGAACTCCAGTGTACGGTGCCGGCGCTCTGCTGAGAGAAGCTGTCAGATTGCTTCAGAGATGAGGCGCTGAAGGCCTTTCTCTATGTTCATGCACGTCCCACCTCGCCCCACGCGCCACTCGCCTCATCACCCCCTTTAAGTGGAGAAAAGGCCGACTTCACAGCGAGAGTCGGCTCAAGGCACGCGATGCGGCCCCGAGGATCGGCGGAGCAGCTCATTACTGAGTGTAAACCACGTATAGGCGTATCAGCTCTTCGGCCGTCTCTAGTCTGGTGTAGTTCTGCATCAAGGGCCTATATCATACCTATATCAAGGGTTTACAGGTCCAAAAGTATTCGGACATCCTTTCCAGTTCAGCTATTTTAAGGTGACCCAGGCATTCACTCACAGCTTGTAGTGAATAATGCTGAGCATGGGCTATAGTGGTAGGAAGCCCCCATAGAGCCACCCAGCATTGGCCAGTGGGGTCAATTATAGGTAATACCCTTGGGATGAGTTGGAGCAGCCTAATTGATCATAACCTGGTCAGTACCTGACCTCACTGATGCTTTTAATCAGATCAGTTCTTCCCAGAAGAGTAGACAAACTCCATATTGGTACTCTAAATTTCAGAAGACGCGCTGAAGAAGAACGTGTCCATAAACTTTTGGACATATAGTGTAGTATATAAGCATCTATTGGAATATTGAGGATTATCCGCCGATGCTTTCCGAAAACGTGCGATAAATAGGGGCGGCATTCGCTCTCGCTGTTGGAGGTGGGTCGGCCGGAGCCGTGCTGTACAGGAATGCTGTGTGGTAAAACAAAAGAGTCTGGTGGAGCTCTGCCAGCTGCTTGATCCCTGACCCCTGAACTCCCGTACAGGCCCTTAGTTGGTGCAGGCAGTGAGGAGGCACGGATCGGGGGGGGACCGGGGGCGGCGTAAGAGTGGAGGAGGCGTCGTTTAAAGTGACAGTTCGTTCTTCTTTATCCCAAATGTAGTCAGAGATACCTGACATTTGCTGCTTTACTGGAGCTACAAGGCTAATGTGGAGAAGAAGCCTTTAAAGGAGCCATATGCGATTTTTTTTCATATGCATTTCCTTTTTTTTTTCTTATAGTATGAAAACATTGTCATATCGTCCACTATTGAGTCAGTTGATGGACACTTAGCTGCAGAAACAGCCTGCTTATAAAAGTGCTGTATTTGTGATGTCACAAAAAACAACACCTGTACATGTAGCATCTGCCCGTATAGCAGTTTAGCACTCCTTCTAACTTCAGCGAATGGGTGGGGCTAAATTTAATGCTGTAAATTGCTGCTTTAGTCCAGACTGCTTTTTTTTTTTTTAAATAACAATGATTAATTGAGGGCAGCCAATCAGAACAGAGGTCATTTACATACATATAGGCATTTCACATTTACATTTATAATAGCCATTTACAAGGGCAGGGCTAATTAGCCTACAGCAGTTTATCCCCACTCATTCACACTGAAAGTGTTTCAGTCAGGCTGTTTTTTTTCTGTAATAGTGTATGAAAAAGGGCAGCCAATCAGAACATAGGTCATTTACATATCTGAAAACCCAAATGGGCGGAGCTAATTAGCCTACAGCAGTTTAGCCCCACTCTTTCATGCTGAGTGTTTCAGTCAGGCTGCAGATTTTTTTCTATAACAAGGTATGATTTATGATACAGGTTAGCCAATCAGAACAGAGGTCATTTACATATATGTATAGGCCAGTGGGCGGGGCTATTCAGTCTACAGCAGTTTAGCCTCGCTCATTCCCACTGAAGTTATAAGAAGTGTTGCAGTCTAAACCTCTGATTTGTAATAGGGTTTGATACGGGGCAGCCAATCAGAACAGAGGTATTTACATATATCGGTCTTAAAGGCACAGTAACAAAACCAGCCTGTTTAAAACTAAGGGTTTAAATTGTTGTGTAAATATTAATTAGGACTATTTTTCTCAATTTATTTATTAATTATCACTAAATGAATATATCTGAGCATAAAACCACATAAAAAACCCTGAAAATGAAGGATATGGGCTATTTTGGCTCCAGTGTGATTGACGCTGTGGCTTTAAGGCAGCTGATTAAACAGTCCGCCCCGGTGAGCCGCCGCCCACACGCCGCCGCCGCAACAATAACCTCGTTTTTCAGAGCGGAGTTTTTCAGAGAGGCGAGAAAGAGCTCACACAAGTGCTACTGTATGTTCCTCCGCTCGCCCTGACCGCTGAGGAATACATGAGGGTCCGGCCTTCCCCCGTTACTGACACTTAGTCTGGTCCTCTGGCTCTGGAACCTGGCTGCCGGACCCCGGCGCTGCCCCCTGACCTCTGACTTTTGACCACCCCCTTCCATTCCACAATCCCTGTCTTGTTCACGCCAGACTGAGAGAGTGTGTGTGTGTGTGTGAGAGAGAGAGAGAGAGAGAGAGAGAGAGAGAGAGAGAGAGAGCTTTGTGGGAAAGTCCTCAGTGTCCATCTCTCTGTCCAGCTCACTACTTTAGGAACTGTAAAAAAGAGCTCTCTCTCTCTCTCTCACTTTCTCTCTCTCTCTCACTTTCTCTCACTTTCTCTCTTTCTTTATCTGCTTTATTCCCCCCTCTCTCTCTCTCTCACTCTCTCTCTCACTCTCTCTCTCTCTCTCACTCTCTCTCACTTTCTCTCTTTCTTTATCTGCTTTATTCCCCCCCTCTCTCTCTCTCTCACTCTCTCTCTCTCTCACACACTCTTTCTCTCTCTCTCTCACTCTCTCTCTCTCTCTCTCTCTCTCACTCTCTCACTCTCTCTCTTTCATTAACTGCTTTATTTTTCCTCTCTCTCTCTCTCTCTCTCTCTCTCTCGCCCTCATGTTATCTTGCTCTTATTTACTCTCTTTCTTCATCTACTCCTATTTTACTCTCGCGCTCCCTTTTGTGTCATGGTCTTTCTTGCTCTCGCGCTCGTTCTGTCTTTCCATGTTCCTCTTTCTCTCTCTTTCTCAGTTTTTCCTTTTCTTTCCATATCTCTCTCGCCCATTTTCTCTCTCTCTCTCTCTTTCTTTATCTGCTTTATTTTCCCTCTCTCTCTTTCTCTTTCTCACTCTCTCTCTCTCTCTCTCTCTCTCTCTCTCACTCTCTCTCTTTCTTTATCTGCTTTATTTTCCCTCTCTCTCTTTCTCTTTCTCTCTCTCTCTCTCTCTCTCTCTCTCTCTCTCTCTCTCTCTCGCCCTCATGTTATCTTGCTCTTATTTACTCTCTTTCTTCATCTACTCCTATTTTACTCTCGCGCTCCCTTTTGTGTCATGGTCTTTCTTGCTCTCGCGCTCGTTCTGTCTTTCCATGTTCCTCTTTCTCTCTCTTTCTCAGTTTTTGCTTTTCTTTCCATATCTCTCTCGCCCATTCTCTCTCTCTCTCTCTCTCTCTCTCTCTCTGTATCTCTCTTTCTCATTCTTCTATCTTTCTCTTCTGTCTTTTCCGTCTCTCTCTCGCACGCTCTTGCGCTCTCTTATATTATCTTCTTCTTATCTTCTTATTCTCTTTTTCTGTTCCTCCTTTTCTTTGCAGATGTCTCTCTCCCTCTCTTATCGTTCTCTCTCTCTCTCTCTCTCGCTCAGTGCAATAGGCTGAGGAGGAGATATGGCCCAATTGTGAACCCATGGGCCTCTTTGCACACACACACACACACACACTCTCGTGATCCTGGTCCCGGGTAAAACGTGATTACAGCCTCGATCGCCCACTCACCACAGCGCTGTCATGTAATTACAGCAGGAGGGAGGTAGACGTGATTGTGCAGAACACTTTTATTACAATCACACACAGAATTACAGTCTGAGCGTGGAGCGGGTGGGGAAGGGGGGTGGGATGTGTGTTGGGGGGGTGTTGGGTGTTGAGCGGGGACGGTCAAGTGGTGTTTGGAGAAATGCAGTGTAGATGACCCACAGGTTGTTAATTAACGATGTGAAGTTATTCCTGTTAATGTGGTGACGGGGTGCCGGCGGCCATCCAGGAGAGAGCACTTGATCAGCTCTCGCGATTCAGGCACCACTCGTGCAAATGAAAAAAACAACATCGGAAAAACAACACGAGCATCGGCTTCTCTACATCTGCACAGGGGAATTCCACCCCAAATAAATTCCCACCTCAGGTGACATGAAAGGAGTCACAGACCACAAATTCTTAAAAAAAAAAACATCAGACGGATCAGACAGATCAGACAGTGCCTTTAATATCAAAGCAAAAATGAAGTATGCCATAACATTAGCACCACCTTCCTAATATTGACTAAGTCCTCATTGGGCTGCCACTACAGACCTGACCACTCAGCACGGACTCCACAAAACCTCTCAGGGTGTCCAGTGGCATCTGGAACCAGAGCTAAGGTTAGCAGCAGGTCCTGTACGTCCTATAAAGTCCTGTAAGTGTTGAGGTGGGTCTTGGGTGACCCTAGGACCCTGTTGCCAGGGTTTTACCAACTGACCTTCCTTGAAGCACGTTTGGTAGGTACTGACCACTGTGTGCCAGGACCCGCCTGATGTTTTGGAGATGTTCTGACCCAGTCCGTCTTCTAGCTTGCCCCATTTGTCCTCCTTCCAGCACATCACCTTCACATCACAGTCCTATTCTGTTGGCAGTACTAGACATCTGTGTCAGTGGGGTGTCCACAAACATTTGGACATCTAGTGTAGCAGCAAGAAGATTTCAAAGGGAGGTTCCCAAGGTTTCCAAACTTTTGATGGCGACCGTACGCGGACGTCCGAGTCCTGTCAGCGTCTTTTTTGTTCTCCTATGTTTGACGCGCTTGTCTGACCCAGGGCCAGCGGCCGGCCGGCCGCCCGCTCTGTCACGCCGCCTGCGTTAGCGCCGCTAACCCTCCATGTGTAAGCTAAACAGATGCATGGAGCTGCTATGCTAATAGCGAGCCCCCCAACACCTCCCATTCAGCTGTCATTTCGGCTGAGTGGCAGTGTAATTGTCTGCCTGTGTCAGGAGCTTTCCTGCACAGCTTTGCTAAATCAACGGGTTGCCAGGTGTCCAAACGAAGATGGGGATTTACCACCCCGCCCTCCCCCCACGTCCCCCACACATACACACACCTCCTTTCGCAATTTGCATGATTCAGATCATTTGCTTATATAATCCGCGCTGAAGTCTGAATAAAATGTCATTCCGATTTCCGGACGACTCTCTGCTGCTTCTGGAGGATTTAATTCCGCGAGTTTCCATCACATCAATCTCCCAGCCCATGCAGGTGCCCTCTAAAACGCTCTTGGCCACGCCGGAGAGGCTAGCGAGTGCATCTCCCGTCCCCATTGTCCTGCACTCTTGGCAGGATCCCAGAGCCCAACGTCATCCTCCTTTTTGCCAAGATCCGATGCGTCAGGTTTGTAATTAAATGGAACACGGCTATAACGGGTCCAGCCTTAACTACAAAGGCTGGGTCAGGCCGTCTCGGAGTGTATCCGAGGCCTTCGACCCCCTCACACAGCGAGATCCAGCACTGAATGCTAAAGCAGCTTCTCTCGGTGCCAGCACGGCCGGCCATGTCCAGGCCTGTCTGCCCACTGAGAGTCGCGGCCTTGACTGTGGGCAAGACGAGGCAGGTCTGTGTATTTGCTGTTGGGTCAGCTGGTGGCGTCAAGCTGGGTATTCTGGAGTGGGCGTGGCTATTCAAATATATACGGATCGGATGTCAGTCAGAGCAACATTAGGGGATAGATTAGGGGAATTCCACCCAAAAATCTATTTTCAAACTTCGGTAACTTTAAAATGAGTCATTTTAACGCTGCAATTTGCAGCTTTTTTGTGATTGGATCACATGCACATTCTGAGCCAAACACAAGCCGCATTGTGATCGGATCACTCAGACCACATTCGGAGGTGACGCAAGTGTCAACGGGTCAGAACCACCTTGATGAGAAAGCATTGTTTGCTTGCAGGAAGTAAAATGAAATTGACATGTTCAGTTTTTTACGCTGGAAAGTAAAATCCGATCTTGTCTGATCTCACTGGAGATGCATTTATTGACAGGTGTAAACAGAATCCGATCAAAGTAGATCCAGATGCTATCCAGCTATGAAATGCATGTTAATCCAGGTGTAAACAGGCTTCCTGTCAAACGGATCAGAGGAAACGGATCAGAATTGCTGGCGAATGAAATCAGACGTCTCAAACGTCTCCAAAGCAACATCTCAAAAACTTTAAATGATGAATTCTAACATTTTTTTAGTATGTTCGACATAAGAAGACCCGAGTGTGGAGATCTGGACGTCTCCGGTGGGAGTCAGCGGAGTGTGTTTACTGCCCCGGCTAGCGGGCTGGATCTCCCCGAGGAAGTGCAGATCAAACACACCACCTGCTCTTTTCTAACACACACACACACACACCAGTGTGAAAAGCTGCTTTCCTGGTGTCTGTGGAGGACAGGTGGTTCCTCACGCTGATCAGTGTGTTCAGAGCTGTGCTCGTATAACAGGCCGCTCTGATTGTTTCCTCAGATCTGATCTTTCTGCCTTGACGGGTCACGCTTGTGTATGTAAGCCACCTTTCCTGGGTAATTTAGGAGTCATTACTATCAAGCAAATGAACAGCATTCCCATAATGTAGAAGATCAGGAGGAGCTCTGTTTGGTACAGCTGGAAGATCATCATCCATTCATGTTTCAGTTGAAAGCTCTTTAGCATTTGTTACAACAGTACCTCCACCATGTTTGACAGATGATGTGGTATTACTTCAGATCAGATCTCTTCCTTTCCTTCTTCAAACAAATGAATCCTGGTTTCATCTGTCCAAAAACTTTTGTCAGATGTTTTCTATCAGTCTAGTCTGATCTTCCTGTTCTTGAGGATTAACAGTGGTTTACCCCATGACGTTATGGTGGTGATCATCCATCCAACATCCTGACCTCACTACTGCTCTCGTCCCTGAATGCAATCAGATCCTCACAGCAATGCTTCTCCAAAACCTATTAGAAAGCCTTCTTCTCTGGACAGTAGAGGCAGTTACTCCAAGAAGAGCAGTGAGCGGGTGTCCCAATACTTTTGTCTGATAGAGATGAGGCTGAAAAATATGAAATTTCCCTTTAAGCTCAGACTTTTGAGAGGCTTGGAGAGGACATGAGGACATGCGGGTTCTCCTAGTCTAATTTCCTGTCTATCTCTCTCTCTCTCTCTCGCTCTCGCTCTCTCTCTCTCTTTCCGCCGCCTCTCCTGAGTAGACTGTGAGACGTCTGTGTGGTGTGTTATTCATCATCGAAATCTCTCTCCGGCTCTGCGGCCCATCTGCAGCCCAGGGATCCTCCATAGATCATCCCTTTGCCGTGGTAAACAAACAAGGGAAGGAACGCGATGGTCACGGAAAACAAAGGAAGAAAGGCGGTGTGGTGTTTGTCATCTCCGCAGTGCATCTGGGCTTTCTCTCGTTCTCTCTCGGGTGGCTAATGCCAGGCCATAACTGGCAGTGCGGAGTGTGAGAGTGACTCACTGGGTGGATGCTGGAGGTTGGGTGGGTTGGTTGGTGCAAATGTGGAAGCAGGGGGAGCTGTAGGCAATCTGACAATCAGCCCACGTTTACAAGCGGTCACTGCTGTAGGACTGCCGCCTGAAAACTATATGAGGGGTGAAAATAATAACGGCTGTTAATGGTTATTTCAGTCATTTTGAAGCTTTCCTATTGGTCCGTTCTTCAAACAATGAAGAAAAACAAAAATTGAAAAACATTTGTCAGCAAAAAAGCAACAGAACGCTGACCCGTGTAAATCCATGCTATTCAGAATGCAACTGGGGTTATAAGTTTATTCTGAGTGTGTGCGAGTGTGTGTGTGTGTGTGTGTGCGCGCTGACTGAGAGCCATTAGAAGTTTCCTGTGGTTGCAATGAAAAACACTGCGGGATATCAGATGTTTGCATGTCATATTTATTAATGCATGTTGTCAGTCCCGCAGCGTGCCGTCCTTCCAGTGTGTGAACACACTGAATCATATCAGTCTTATTTGCTCGAGTTACAACAGAATCAGTCAAATTCTCGGGTTCTGTATCAATCCCATACTCATTCATACACATCCATACCCATTCATATTGATCCATACTCATCCATACCCATTCATATTGATCCATACCCATTCATATTGATCCATACTCATCCATACTGATCCATACCCATTCATACCCATTCATATTGATCCATACCCATTCATATTGATCCATACCCATTCATACTGATCCATACCCATCCATACTGATCCATACCCATTCATACTGATCCATACTCATCCATACTGATCCATACCCATCCATACTGATCCATACCCATCCATACTCATTTATACTCATCCTTACTCATTCATACTCATCCAGTGTTTTCCATACCCGTCCATACACAGTGTACGGTACTGAAATATCTGATACACTAAATACTGTAATACTTAGATTACAGAAGACTAACTTACTGACTACTATTGTGCACCACCCCCCCCCCCCACCCCCCCTTTTGACCGGCTGGCTGATTTTGACTTCTCGGTTTTGCCGTGGGGACAGCGGCTGGCAGCCGTCCAGCCAGGAACCCCTACTGGACTTCTCCACTATCACACAATTCAAAATGGCAGTGCAAGCACAGCGGAGGGATGGGGACGAGCTCCAGCCACCTGGAATACACACTCTAACCTGGCAGTGAGATGAAAGCCAGATGTGCGTGTGTGTGTGTGTGTGTGTGTTCCAGTTCGGATTACTGCTGTGGTCAGGCAGACATGAGTGTGTGTGGGCACACAAGGAGGCTGTGTGTCCTTGATAATTGGATGGAATCAGAAGAGCGGTTCAGATGGCTCTTTGTTTCAGGGCAGGACGTGTGAGACGTTAGCGAGGCAGTGAAACCTCAAGCGCTCTTCAGGGGGATTTTTTACGCTTAAGCATAATAGGAGCGGCCGTGGCTTCGGTTTATGAGAGTGCAGTCACACAGGCCTTTATTCTCTGGACCCTGTAACAGATAGCAGGGATGTCTTTCAGCATTATGCACTGGAAAGCTGCAGAGATGTAGAAAGATTAGGTGTGGGTTGAGGTTAGAGATGCAGCGATATGGAATTTCTGGGATCAGAACAATAATCAATAAGTCAGGCTTTGTTGTGGACGATACCAACTTTAAACCATTAAAGCGCAGATATTCATATTTTTTCCACAGCCACATCAGAGCGGACAGTCACTGTACAGTAAATGATCAGTTACAGTTTCCAGTTTTGGACCAATAATTATTATTATTACAAATTGCACATACACTTATTTCATCTATAATCTATACCTCTCTATATATTATATATGTATTTATTTATTGTATTATGTATACATTTTTTACATATTTCCTATGCGTATATGATCCTATGTATTTTAAATTTAATTAATTATTTCTGTTTGTTTTTCCAATAATGTATATTATTTATTTATTTAGATTTTTCTTTATTTTTATGTTTAATTTTTGTATATTTCTATTTATCTATCTATGTCCCCCTTCTATTTATATAGCTCCGGAAAAAAAACTAGGGAACCACCCTACAGTATCATTTCATTTGCATTGTATTATAAATATAAATAAATTATAAATAAAAAAAATATTATATAAACCATGGACCACAATCCCCCTAAATTCCTAACAACTGCTCAAATAATGCATATGACATTATTATAATATTTTTATATATATTTGATATATGTAATATATTATAAGTTTTAATATTTGAAGTAAAAAGTGTAATAAATCCTAACAGTAATAATAATAATAATAATAATAATAATAATAATAATGTAATAATGTGCCTATAATTTAATACAGGGTCTAAACCTCTAATTGAATAAATTGTTTATGAATAATATATACCATATTACTTTATTGGAAAATTATAATATTACATGTATTTTACAACCATCATCATATAGGTAGATCAGGTCAGATTAAATACATAAATAAACAAATAAATAAATACATAGTAGAAAATATTTTTAATAACTACAAAATTAGGTACATTTATGAACTATGAGTTAGATTATCTAGTAATTATTTACACACGATTATTAATAAGCATCCGACATTTAAAAATAGGACTCTCAGGATTATTAGTCGCTGAAGTATCACAGAAAAATGACGTGAGAAAAATCTAATTATGAACACATCAGCTGCTGACCCTCTCTCTCGCTCTCCCGGTCCAGATTTACTGGGACCACTGCTGCTTAATAGAGCAGACCTGCCCGGTTGAGGCCTGCTGTACAGTAGCTAGTCCATGTCGAAGGTCTGCGGTGCGACCGGTGTCATGATTTAGAGGAACATGACAGGCTGAAGTAATTCACAATCCCCCACCCCCAACACCCCCAGCCCCCCCAACACCCCCAACCCCCACCACGCTCAGAGCCACATTCTCCATCAACCATCAACAGTCACTTCATGCACAATTAGGCCTGCCTGCCTCACTACACTTAATGGCAGTGACTCTTCTTTTTATCTGTTAGAGTGGCAGAATGAACACTGTCTGCTTCATCCATCCAATTAACCGCCGTGCTGAAGACTCTACAGTGACCTGCTTTAACTCGTTTGAACCCCGTAGTGAATTCTGCACCTGAGCTGAAGGGGTACAATAGCACAGGGGCTGCAGACGCACCGGTCATCGCCTCAGTGCGGAAAGTGTAAAGCATGATTTTTGCAGGGCGTCTAAAGGTTACGGCAGATTTGATTGTTTGGACGGTACGGCTGCACCGCAGGTACAGCATGTATCGCCCAACTCCAGGGTCCTGGGGCTGTGGGTTCAGTCTCCGGTCATAGACTGTGAGGAGTTCAGTGTGTCCTCCTGTTTGGTGTCCTGTACACACGGTAGGTGAATCGGCTGTGTGAAATTGCTGCTAGCTGTGAGTGAATGCTTGAATGCGTATTTCATTGTCAAATGTACATAAATATAGACAGAAATACATATAGGAGTTTGGTGTGTTGTCCCCAGACAGTAGGTGAGTTAGCTGTGTTGCTAACTGAATGGGTGTGTAGGGTACCCTGCGATGGACTGGCACCCTATCCAGAGATAGTTTCTATTAGAAATACATATATACAGCCAAATATTGCCAGAAATAGAGACAAAAACATTTACAAAAACAAAGATTTTATAAATCACTGTTGTCCAATGAAAATCACGTTCTCTTCTTATGTAAATAAATCTGGATGAATGGGCCAATAGAAATGCTCCATATTACCTGGAGTAAACTCTTATTTTACATTGACTTCCATTCAGACTTCTACAGTCTGCTGTAAAATGATATTTTATATATAATAGGTATCTGATATCCAGCTCTGGCATCCACAAATATAAGCTTTATGTATAGATGTGTAATTATGTAACACACTATTAATTACATACTTACATAACATAAGCAATACAGAGTTCATAAACTTTGTGTTCTCCATTGAGGCTCTTCTGAGTTTTCTGATGTTTTAAATACATAAATGCATTTTTTTCTGCAAAAACACCATTAACTCTCCTTATATTACACTACTGCCCAAAAATCTGGTCTGGATGGAATCTGGACTTTCCTCTTGGTTGGATGAGCTGTGGCTACAGCACGACTGTCACACAGGGCCGAACTCCGCTGAAGATCTCCACTGCAGCTCCTTTAGTAGCGAGTGTGAGATTGTAGACAGTAGCTGGAATCTGGACGTGTCCTCCCAGTCCCGGCAGAGGGACGTGGACGGGGAAGTGGAGGCGGTCTGTGGTCCTCGTCCTGCCTCAACACGCCTGTTTAACTCCTGAGGGGCTTCGTAATTAGCCAACGAATCGAATCAGCTGTGTTGGATTAGGGGGGTGCTGAACTGTGCGGCGCAGTGACCTTCTGAGAGAATGATCACTGCTTTAAGGTCTAGCCGCTCTCCCAGCCGCTTACACACTCCTCCATTCATGATCTGATGTGTGTTTTGAATAAACGGGTCTTGTGGGTAGTGTGTGTAGGAGCAGTACGGGTGTGTGAGCGAGGGGTGTGTGTGTGTGTTAGCGCTGGTTTTGGACTCTGTAGGTCTCCAGGGCTCGTAATGCAGAGTTTTAATTGGCTTCTTCGGCCTAATTCACATGATGTGACACACAAGAGAGCGGGATCTGGCCTTTGGCTGTGCTCTTATTATCCAGCTTACACACACACTCACACACACACACACACACACATGCACACACACACACATGCACACTGTTCATTACTGTGTTTGTGAAAAGTATATAGTATAGCTGAAAACAACGGCATCCATCAACCTTTATGTTTTTACTCTGTACATTGAATACGACCCTCCTTTTCAGTGTAGCTGAGCTTTTACAGTAAACAGGGAATAAAAGAAAATAAAAATAATGTATTTAATCCATAAACTTGCAACTTTGATAAAAAAAAATAGCAAATAAACAAAGTTACAGAGAAAAAATTAGTGTAACTAATATAAAACGGTCCAATTAAGGCGTAATTAGTATAAATTAAATAAATATACCTGAACTAGAAGTTAATAAGCCATAAATGACATAAAATAAATAAATAAATAAATACATTAATTAATTAAATAAAGACAAAAAATATAAAATATAAAAAAAACTCAATAAAGTAAGATTATTGATAAAATAATATAATACAATTATAAAATTTAATATTACTCATAAGTAATATTTTATAAAAAAAATGTTTTATGTAATGAAAAATGTCAGCAAATTGGAAATGGAAATGTTAATGACATTAATTAACTAATTAATTAATTAAATGAAGGCAAAAAAAAATCAAATAGAAAAAACTCAATTGAGTAAGATTATTGATAAAATTATAAACATTTAAAAAGCTAAAAACAATACTCATAAAAGTAGTCTGGCCTAAAACTAATATTATAGATATATTTCTTGTTTTGTGTAATGAAAAATATCAGCAGATTGGCAGAATTTGCTATTTTTCTATCTTTCTTTTTGTGCATGTTTGAACTGTTCAAGTAATTTGCTAACTGATGCTCTTGTGGCTGAATGCAATCAAATCCTCACAGCAATGCTCCTCCAAAATCTAGTAAAGGTCTTCTTCCCTGGACAGTAGAGACAGTTACTCCAACAAAAAAGCAGAACTCTTTTTAATTCCCTTGATTTCAGAAGAAACAATGGATGAGTGCAGGTGTCCCAATACTTTTGTCCATGTAGTGTATTTTGTATGAGGTAAATTTGAGGCTGGAAAAATGGACATGCATCTCTGAGCTGCCTGCCTCTCTACTGGCTGTGGGTGAGGACTTCACTGCAGCACTTAACATAACCTGCCAGCTTACACTGTTCACCACACACACACACACACACACACACACACACATGCACACAGATAAACACACTCCCATCCTCTCTGCCCCGTGGGTACGTTCCACACACTGCTTGCTATCACAATAAGGCTTTTGTGCTTTGTCCCCTGAGATCACCACTCACCACAATGGCTGACACACACACACTTATGGAAACGCACACACTCTCACACGTGTGTCAATCTGCTCCTTTATTTTGCGGAGGTGCGCTGCAGTGCGTGTGGCGTTTCCTGAGGGTTCTGCGCCCTGTGTGTGTATGTGTGTGTATGTGTGTGTGTGTGTGCAGCGCTGACAGGCCGTGTGCCAGTGAGGGCCTCTCTGTCAAACCCTCAGAAACACCTGCGTTCAGCTGCACTCAGACAAAAGACGGTGGCAGCGCAGGGCCGTGTCGTGCAGAGGGGGCACGCAGTGGGCACGGCGGGGCCAGGCAGGTGGCTCTGAGGGCGTGTGCCGTGATTTATGAGCCTCTTCTGAGACTGCTGTCATAGTTCCTGTCTGAAGCTCCAGGCGCCAAGTTCAGAACAGCGCCGGGAGACGCTCACTGTTTCGTATGTCAGCGTGTGTCAGCCGGCGCCTCCTGTGTTCCTCCTGGAGGAAAAACGTGGTGTAGAGCCCAACTCAAGCCTGAAGATCCACCTCCAGCGGCCGGGTCTAGTGCAAATCTAACAAACATCAACACTCTCACAGGGAACACCTGTGGCCCCTTAATCACTACTCCCTACATTAGAGCACTATATAGATCACTGTTATAGGGAACACCAGTGGCCCCTTAATCACTACTCCCTACATTAGAGCACTATATAGGCCACTGTTATAGGGAACACCAGTGGCCCCTTAATCACTACTCCCTACATTAGAGCACTATATAGGCCACTGTTATAGGGAACACCAGTGGCCCCTTAATCACTACTCCCTACATTAGAGCACTATATAGATCACTGTTATAGGGAACACCTGTGGCCCCTTAATCACTATTCCCTACTTTAGAGCACTATGTAGATCACTCGGCAGATCACTGTT